>NC_035446.2:2990365-3276990 GCF_002127325.2 Helianthus annuus
AGACTTAAGGAACGATTGGTGTAGGCTGTTCAAACCTGTCTATGAGACATTGTTATTTTCGCTTAATAAGTCTCATGGAGTTGTATTGATTTAGGAACTCACCCCTTATATAGGTTCATTCAACCCCTGAACCTATTGAGCGATATGGCCTGGGAGCTCATCCCCTTACATGGCCCTTGCCATGGAGTTTTTTGCTAGGTTCTCAACATGATATTAGGATAGAAAGACAAGTTTGATAAATCAACTTCATTCATTCAAGCAGTACCTGCTTTTTATAAAAGGTTTTCATTTTGATACAAACTAAACTTTCTGTCTACACATAGAATTTTCTCAGGGTTTTTCCGTTCCAATGCCTTGGAAGCCTTTTGCCTTCTGAGTCTGCTAGCTTGTAGGATCCGCCCTTGTGTGCTTCGAGGATGGTATATGGACCTTCCCATTTTGGGCCTAGCTTCCCTTGATTTTCCTTTTTGCTAGCTTCATTGTTTCTGAGGACTAGATCCCCTGGTTTGAATCGTTCATTCTTAACCCTCTTGTTGTAGTAGGCTTCCATCTTTTGTTTGTATTTGGCTTCTTGTATTGCCGCTTGATCTCGGGCTTCCTCTAGGAGTTGTAAGTTCAACATGGTCTCATGTTGATTTGCTTCGGGATCCATGTTGACAATTCGTTGGGTTACAACTCCTATTTCAGCAGGGATTACGGCCTCGGATCCAAATACCAAACTATAAGGTGTTTTCTTGTGACTTGTTTTTTCAGTTGTTCTAATTGCCCATAGAACGCTAGGCAATTCTTCCAGCCAATTGCTTTTATATCTTCCCAATCTCGTCTTGATGCCTTCCACAATACTTCGGTTGGTTCTTTCGACCTTACCGTTTGACTGCGGGTAAGCCACTGAGCTAAAGATCTGGTTGATTCTGTATTCCTTGCACCAAAGGCTGAAAGGTTTCTCACCAAATTGCTTTCCATTGTCGGTGACAATTACCCCCGGCAACCCATAGCGGCAGATGATGTTTTCCCAAACAAAGTCTATGACTTGTTTTCCTGTGATCTTGGCAAGGGGTTTAACCTCTGGCCACTTGCTAAAGTAGTCGATTGCTACTAACAAGAATTTTACTCCCCCTTTGCTTGGAGGGAATGGCCCAACAATGTCCATTCCCCATTTATGGAATGGCCATGCCGAGGTTATTGGAACAAGATCATGTTTGGGACTTCTTGGAATTGGGGCATGGATTTGACAGGCATCACATTTCTTTAATTGTTCAACGGTGTCACGATGCATCGACGGCCAGAAATTTCCAAGGTTCATGAGCTTTGCGACCACCGACCTAGCTCCAAAATGAGCTCCGCATATTCCTTCATGTATTTCCTTGATCAAATACTTGCTTTGTTCGGGACCAACACATCTTAGCAAGGGGGCAAGGTAACCTTTTTTGTAGAGGGTTTATCCTTGCAACACATATTGTCTTGCTTTGATTTTAACCCTTTCGGCTTCTATTTGATCATTGGGTAGTTCATTACTTTGGAGGAATTTTTTGATGGGAGTCATCCAATTTGGATCTTCCTCGGTGACCACATCTTGTACTTCCAATTCATCGATCGATGGGGCCTTCAACACTTCAACCAACACCTTTTTAGTGAGGTGGGCGAAGGTGAGGGATGCTAATTTACTCAAGGCATCGGCCTTTTTATTTTGAGACCTTGGAATTTGCTTGATGCTGCATGTTTGGAAGGTGTTCATGAACTCCTTGGACTTCTCTTTATATCTCCTCATGTTGGGTTCTTTAGCAATATAGTTGTCGTTAACTTGGCTTGAGACTAACAATGAGTCTGTGAACACTTCAAGCTTCTGAACTTTCATTTCGTTGGCCAGTCTTAAACCAGCGATCAATGCCTCGTATTCAGCCTCGTTATTGGTGGTCTGAAAATTAAAACGAAGGGCATATGTAAATTCTAACCCTTCAGGGTTGATTAGAACTAAACCGGCTCCTGACCCTTCAACGCTTGAAGCCCCATCAGTGAATAATTTCCAGGCTTCATGGTTGGAGGGTTCAGTGGTTGTGGTGTTTACTTCGTCAACTGTTTGGCTTGGGACTTCTACCAGGAAATCAGCCAGAACCTGAGCTTTAATGGCTTTTCGTGGGACATAGGTGATGTTGTGTTCACCTAGTTCCACTACCCATTTTGCTAGCCTTCCAGAGTTTTCAGGTTTTTCAAGCACATTCTTGACAGGTTGGTCAGTGACCACTTGTATAGGATGTGCTTGGAAGTACCTCCTAAGCCTTCTAGCTGTTTGAACCAGAGCTAGGGCAAGTTTTTCGAGGGGAGGGTATTTGGTTTCAGCTAATTTTAGAGTTTTGCTGAAAAAATAAACGGGTACCTGAGCCTTGTCTCTTTCAATGGTGAGGACTGCGCTGATGGCTTCGTCAGGAATTGAAAGGTACACCGATATTACCTCCCCGGTTTCTGGTGCTGCAATATCTGGTAGGGAGGCCAAGTGCTGCTTCATTTGATTGAAAGCTTCTTCAGCTTCATCAGTCCATTTGAAATCCTTCTTGTCTGAGCAGTTCTTGAGCGTTTTGTAGAAGGGCAGAGATCTTTCGGCCAATTTTGAGGTAAAACGCTTCAAGGCTGCAAGCTTCCCATTTAAGCTTTCAACCTCTTTCTTGGTTCTTGGTGGTTTAGCTTCGAGGACAGCTTTTACCTTGTTAGTGTTGGCCTTGATGCTTTGCTTTCCGACGATGTGACCCAAGAATTTTCCTTCCTCAAATCCAAACGAGCATTTCTCCGGATTGAGCTTCATGTTTACCTTTCTGAGGTTCTTGAAAGTTTCTTGAATATCGTCAAGCATTTGGTGTTCCGTCTTGCTTTTAATAACCAAGTCATCAACATATGCCTCCATGTTTTTGCCGATTTGGTTTTCGAAGGCCTTGTCGACGAGTCGTTGATAGGTGGCACCTGCATTTTTGAGGCCAAAAGGCATCTTTTGATAACAAAAGATACCTTTGTCTGTGTGAAAGGCTGTCTTTTCTTCATCCTCCTTCTTCATGAGGATTTGGTGATACCCTTTGTATGCATCAAGAAAGCATTTAAACGAATATCATATGAGGGAATCGACCTTGAGATCAATTTCCGGTAGCGGGTAACAATCTTTGGGACAAGCTTTGTTAAGATCTTTAAAATCTATGCACATTCTCCAAGAGTTGTCGGGTTTCTTGACCATAACCGGGTTTGCAACCCATGATTGGTACTTGACTTCTCGGAGAATGCCGGCCGACACAAGTTTTTCAACTTCTTGGCAAGCTGCCAGGCTTCTTTCGGGTGCCAGGCTTCTTTTCTTTTGGACCACCGGTTTGACATCCGGTGGTATTCTTAACTCGTGCTCGGCAATGTTCCGAGGGATCCCAGTCATATCTTCAGGACACCAAGCGAATACATCACTGTGATGTGTTAGCAGCTTTTCAAGGTATGAAAGGGTCTCCTGGGAAAGGTTTGGGTTGACCCTTATTCGTTGCTCAGGGTATTTAGGGTTTATGACCAACCCTTGCCTGTCTTCCTCACTGTTCGAGCTTTCACCCTCAATTATGTAAGCTTCCTGCGAGGGTTGAAGGGTTGCTATCCCCCTTTCAGTAGGGAATTTGACTGTGCCATGGCCAACAGACACTACCATGTAAAATGCACATTGTCCGGGCCTCCCTATGATTACGTCATAACTTGAGGGGATGTTGATAACCACAAAGGTTAATGATTGGGTTCTCTCTTTCGATCCTTCGCTGAAACGAACATCAAGGGTTAGCTGCCCCAGAGGCTTGAGGGGTATATCGGCGATACCTTTTATGGAGGCTCCGGAAGGTTGAAGCCTTGAACGTTCTTCATTGCTTAAACGGTTGAAGAACTTTTCGAACATGATTTCAGTGGCTGCCCCTGTATCTATGTATGCTTTACATGTTTGCAGTGTTCCCACTGTGGCTTCTACCACAAGGGGACTGGGAAGCGGGTTCTTCTTCGTAGGGGGGAAGCAAACACAGTGAAGCTCCCAAGCTTCCAACCGCTGCCTTTTGTGAGGAACCTTCTCATCAGAGTACACCATATTGACTTCCTTCCCTTTGCTTTCAGCCATCTTGTCTCGAACTCCTTTTACCAAATGGGCGAGTTCTCCTGACTTAACAGCCTCTTCAATTCTCCTTTTTAGTTGGAAGCAATCGTTGGTGTGGTGTCCCTTTTCTTCATGAAACTCGCAGAATTGTGTGGAGTTCTCATTTTTTCTGCTTTTGGGGAGAGGCCTGGGAGGTCTAAAGTTTTGTTGAACTTCTTCTGTTGCCAGGATTTCCTGAGGGGTCTTGGTGAGGGGAGTGAAACTTGTGCCTTTGTCTCTGCTTGGAAGGTTTCGACCTTCAGTCCTTCGTGAGTCTGAACCCTTTAGGCGCCTATCGTAGGAGTTGAAGTTTCCCCTTTTTCTAATCGGGCTATTGCTTCGCCAGCCGGACCCTCTTTTCCTTTGTTCCTTGATGTCTACAGCTTCCTCTCCCCGAATGTGAGCTTCGGCCCTTTCAAGGGCTTCTTCCAGGGTTTTGGGCAGATGTTGAAATCTCGTGTGAGGTACTTAGAGGTTATGGCATTCATAAAGCCAGCCACTCTCATTTTCTCATCTGCCCCTACATAGGTCAGACATTCCTTCTTATATCGTTCAATGAAGGCTCGAAGACTTTCATCATCACGTTGTTTTATCTGGAAGATTACTGTTGCGTCTTTGACATATCGCCTTTGCTGGGAGAAGTTTGCCAGAAAACCCCTGCTGAGATCATCAAAGCTTCGAATGCTTTGAGCAGGTAGGTCGTTGAACCAGATTCTGGCGGATCCAACAAGAGTCTGCATGAACATTAGGCAACATTCAGCGTTTGACCATTTTTCTATTCGAGCTGCACCGGTGAAGATCTGGAGATGGTCCTCGGGATCTTCAGTCCCATCATACGTCCTGATGTGGGTTGGCATCTTGATCTTTGATTGAAAATCATAATCGGCTATCTGCCTTGAGAAGCATGAGAGGTTGCTTGGCTTATAGGGTTTAGCCAAGTCCTCTTCAGGCCTTGTATCCACGTTGTTACTGTTGCCGTGATTCCCCTGAGTGGCTAGCACTTGATTAATGAAGTGTTGCCACGGGAAGTTGGCCATCATCTGGGACATCATATTGGGTATGAGGTTGAAGCCTTGAAGGCTTCCTGGACCACCCGAGCAGTTTATTCCAAGAGGGGTGCTAGTAACAGCACTTCGTGCTAAAGGAAGCACGGACAGATCTTGCTCCCATGTGGTTGTTAAAGAAGCTGGATAGCTTGTCACCGGGGACTGTAGGAGCTGTTCAAGCGTTAGCTCATGTCCCAGAGGAGTACCACTAGTAATTGGTTGGGAAGAGAGGATAGGATGTACCGTAGGATTTGTCATAGTGGACAGATAAGGGTGAGGGTTTGGAGGGTTGCTGGGACCAGCCTCACTTCTTGTGGTAAAAGGAGGTAGGGGTGGCCCGGGAGACAGCGTTGGCTCAGGTTCGTCATAATCTAAACGAATCCTTATACCCTTTTCCCTTTCTTTACTCACATGTTGGTTAAGAAGTGACCTTAACTTGAGGAAATTATTAGCGACCCCCTCGGGGGTAAGTTCAACATGCGCCGGGGTGTCAGATACACCGACATTGGGGGATGGAGCCCCGGATCTGGATGGGGTTGGGGTGTTGAAGGTCAGGAACTCGGGTGTGCTCCCCGGAGTCGAGAAAGGTGTTGTTATAGTCGTATGAGCTTGGCCACTACCCGGGGTGGAAGTGTTAGGGATCTGGTTCACTTCTCCCGGAGATCCACTTTCAGATATGGTGACTTTGAGTGAAGAGAGCTACACTACTAGGTCTTTTTGAGAAGAAATAGCGGCGTAGCCCCACGGTGGGCGCCAACTTGTTGATGCAACAAACACGAGACCAAAGATGGTAGCCGAGTTGGTTAGGCAAAGAGGTTGAAGGGTTCAACCTTGCCTAACGCAGGTCGCGGGGTCCCCCCACGTTTGCAAAACATGGAAGGAGGTTCACTAGTATGTCATTGTTGTTTGCTGAGAGTTCTTTCTCCGAGACGTGCTCGAATCCAGAAGTGAAAGCAAACAGAATGTGTGTGGTGGATGTGATAAGGAGTAACTTGAGAGTGAGCAAGTACTCCACGAATGACCAGAAATGAGGGAATCTCAACTGATCGAAGAATGTCTTTTGGGGTGAATGAGCTGTCTTCTTATAGGGGAAGACATCTCCTCAAATAGTATGTACAAGACTAGTAAAACCTGTTTGCAGTGGAGGGTTTCCCCTTTTGGGGTTGAAGGCTTTTGTCCCCTGGATAATAGCATGTATTGTGCAGACCTGCTTTGCTTTTGCGAGCGTGGGTTGGTGAAGCGAGCTCGGATGTGATTGATTACTGTTCCCTCCTCGCTTTTCTCATTTCACAGCTTTTTAACCATTGAACCGTTTAACCCTTTAAGCACTTACATGTTTAGTCACTTTATTTAGTCTTGGGCTACCCCCGTCATCACACACCATAAGAATAATAAAAATCAAACCAAAGCATAACAAAAACAATGACCATGCAAAACCAGAGTTGTAAACACAAAGCCCTAATGTGGATGAGATATAGTTCAATAGCTTTGATGAAGTGTTGTGCGAGTTTGGTTTAAGAGAGATAATAATAAAAGTGACTGGAGTGTAGATGGGTGATAAACAATTAATTTATGACTAAGGCTTAGGTAATTAACTTTTGAAAACATACGTTGAAAAAGGCAAATCATATTATGTAATTAGATTATCGGTAGTGGTTATGGGATTGGGTGTTTTTTTTTCCCTAATCCAAGCCCAAACACGCTTGACCACCGCTCCTTTGGGCGTTTTTTTCGAAAAAAAACTCAGAGCGTTTAATTTAAAACGCCAAAATTTTGAAAATTTTCATGTTTTGACCGTTGTAAATGGTCGTTAAATGGCAATAATTTTTTTTTTATTTTTAGTCCACTTTTTTTACCTACAATAAAAACCCCACTTTCAATTCCATTTTATAAACTTTTCCCTCTTCTCTTCACTACTTCTTCACATTTTATAAAAAAATATATCATGAATCTCTTCCGACCCCCTTTCGGTGTTTCTTCTAGACCCAGCAACCAAACTTCATATCGCCCGAACACCACCCAACCGCAATCGTCCTACAATTTCCAAGATAAGGACCCGAGTATAACGGCGTACACGCAATTATTAATCATGCCTATGTAATTCTTTTACGGTCCACATGGCTTTGCTTCCATGGGCGGTTCACATGTGGCTCAAGAAGAAACCGAGCCCGACATTGAAACTGTGCCGAAGACACAACCGGAGCCCGTAGCCGAGGTGTCTCAACGTGGTAGTCAGTCCCATAAAAAAGAGACTACCGTTTCACGCACGAAAAGAACCTACCAAGCTTGGTCGAAAGATGAGGAGTACGAAACGAACCTATCAAGCTTAGTCGAAAGATGAGGAGTACGCATTAGCACGGGTGTGGCTCGACATCTCAGAGGATCCCGAAGTTGGTAAGCGTTATTTACCTTTTTAAATAGTATGTATTTTTTAAATAGTATGTATTTTTAAATAGTTTGTATTATATTTTTTTATACTATATTTTTTTAAGATATAAGAATATATTTGTTTTTTTAGGCCAACTATCAAACTTTACCCATTTTTGGAATAAATTCATGAAATATTTTTTAATGCAATGGGTAGAGATGAGTATCGAGATAAAGATTCGATATCAAGCAATTGGACGGATATAAACCATAAATGTCATTCGTTCTAAGAAGTTTTCCAACGCATGAACGATAACTGGGATAGTAGTAAAAATGACGCGAATATATTAACAAGAGCGTTGGAGGAGTTCAACCAAACGAGAGGCGCTTTTACATACTTGAATTGTTGGGAGCTTCTATGCGGAAGTCCTAAATGGACTAACGTACCGAACATGACGTCTAGTAGTAGACGTAAAGCAAAATGGTCCAAAACGTCCTCCGCGGTTGATCCGGAAACACCCACTTCTGATGCTTGAAACGTCGACTTAAACATTAATGTGGACGACGAGGATGAGGAAGTGGAGTTGGCCCCACCGCCTGGTAGAAGAAGTGGGAAAAAATGGGGAAGGGCGGAGTCGTATTCGACGGGTTTAGAAATAAAGTAAGATTTCGAAGAGATGAACCGACGCCTACAAGATATACGAGACCTTGGTCATAGGCATTTGGAGACAATACAAGAAAAAAATGCCGAAATTTTTTTTGTCAAGCTACAAGAATCGAGGCAAATGGAGAAAGAAATAGATTTTTTGTCTAAATCGATCGATCATCTAGAAGGAGACGCGTTGATCCTAGCGCAAATGCGTCGACAACACTTTAGCATTTTGTCGGTTTTTTTAGTAATGTAATTTTTTTATTTAATGAAATATTATCAGTTTGAATTTTAAAAGGAAAACAAAAAAAATAATTCGATAATTATTGGATGGGGCATTATTGAGCATTATACCAGTACACATTTTACACTAATGCCCCATAATGTCCCATTGCGGACTGGGTTGCCATGTGTCGCATCATGCCCAAGGGAGGGGCATTAGTTTCAAACAACTGAGTGTGCTTTGCCCTGGTGTCACACCCCAACCGATGACGGAAACATCGGGGCACGACACTGAGCGCAACAGATTGTCCAGGAGAAATCCATAACAACTAAATTACCAGATATTTAAATATTATGTCCCATACCATACCATAACATACCAAAGTAAATAGTTATTACAGACCAAATATCTCAAGACAAATAACATGTTCCGACAACTCAGATGTAAATTGTTTTTGTTCATTTCTAGACTCCATCCTAGCTCAATTCCATCAAATAGCAAGCATGCATCATAAGCACCTGTCACATACGTTAAATTGAGGTCAATACACATAGTGTAAAGGTGAGCATACAAGTTTAATAATATAATAGAGTTCGAAATCGTTTACGCATAACCAACATGTAACATGTAACAAAGTGAAGGCTAGTAGGTTATCGACAGAGAAATATGCACAGACGTGACTATGAGTTGTAGAATGCGCAACACATATCCCCACTTGGACATATGAAGTAAAGCCCTTAACAACCCTTGTCCATGACAGGTGCTGAGTCCAAACTATAGTACTATCGTTGCTAAGGTGTCAGGCAACAATCACTATGTTAACATAACATACAAGCATTCATCGAATAACACGTAGCATGCAATAATGGTCAGCGTATAAATAGTATTTGTGTTGTGTGTCGATTGTGATTTAGAATAATTAACATATATAACACCCAAAAGTGCGTAAAGCAAAAAGGGTTCGAGTATACTCACAGATTGTGTTTAAGTAAATAAACACTCTCTTGGATTGAAGGGAGCGCTGAGAGATTAGCCTGAATCAGTTAATGATAGCATAAGCGATGAACAACGCGTACAACGGTGAAGAGTGGCTAAGTGTTGAGTGGCAATCCGATCGGATGGCAATCCGATCGGTTGGTCAATCGATCGGATGTCAATCCGTTCGGATGACCATTCGGTCGGATTAACATTCGTTTGAGAAGGATGTGTTTGTGTATGATGGCTTTGAAGTTTTCGTTGTAGCATTTTGAAAACAGAGAAGTATCTCTACCTTTCAGGTCGATCGATTGAACGGTCGTTCGATCGGATAGCGATCCGATCGACGAGACATTTCTAGTGAGACAAGTTCACAGCAGGATGGTCATCCAATCGGATGGTCTTCCGATCAGATAGCAATC
Source organism: Helianthus annuus (assembly GCF_002127325.2). NCBI lineage: Eukaryota > Viridiplantae > Streptophyta > Magnoliopsida > Asterales > Asteraceae > Helianthus > Helianthus annuus. The sequence goes on from NC_035446.2 coordinate 3,000,177, forward strand.
CGTTAGAACTGATGACCTTTGAAAATTATGAAAATGTCTAAGTGTTGAAGTTCCAAATATCAATCAATCGGATGGTCGTTCGATCGGATGGCAATCCGATCGAATGACAATCCGTTCGACATTCAGTTTGTTTGAAATTTGAAAATGTTAAGTGTGGAAACTCCAGTGCAATCCGATCGGATTGAAGTTTGATCGGATGGCAATCCGATCGGACGGCCATCCGTTCCAATGAATCTGATCGTCTTGAACTTGATTATTTTGAAAGTTTGCGGTTTGATCGAGACGCTATGACAACGTGCTAAACAACGGGGACTCCATCAGACCCAGGTTACCCGATTGAACGGGAACCACCCCAATCCGATCAGTTAACTGTTCGTGATGGTTGTTCCTGTTTAATCCGAAATCGGTTGTCTCTTTGATAGAAACCAGTTCTCAGACCGTTGCTTCACTAAGAAATGAGTAGAAGTCCTGAATGAGCTCCGATTCTATCGGTTTTGAGTGCATTGAGTGTAAAAGAGTTGAAAGAAAGTTGGAAAAGTATCTTTCAATCCTTTTACCTTTGAAAATGTTTAGATCTATGCGAAAACAATGTTAAATCTTGTGGAAATCCTTCAGATCTGAGTTATTCTTGGTGGAATGAGGTCAATACTTGAAGTTCATAAGAACTCCATGAGGACATCATCCTAGAACACCTCAAATCCGCTGATTTCACGGTTAAAAGTTAAGATTCAAAGGTGAAAATGATGAAGAAGTGTGTGTAGATCATAGAAGTACAAGATTTAGGTTGAAAACTTACAAGAATCGCGAGAAATCGAGAGAAAAGTGGTCTGGAACGCTGGTCGAACGAGAGAGAGCTGTCACATCACTGTTGTGATGTGACAGGGGTATTTATAGGTTGCCAAAAGAGGAAAGTGAACAAGTTTCGGATAGGATCGCTTCGATCGGATAGCCATCCGATCGGATGGTCATCCGATCGGATGACCATTCGATCGAGTGGCCATTCGATCGAGTGGTCCGACGAGTTGAGTTTCGGCGTTCGTTTTGCGTTTCGAGCATTGTGATGTGTTTTTGAGCGAGTATCGATTAGGCGATGTGATAGATTAATAATAATCACACAAATACTATATCTAACATACAATCATCATAAATAACTTGCGTTTAACGTTTGCGATTAAGTTGCAATATTCAGAATCTATCAATCAAGTTGCGAATGCGATTGCGGTGCGATTAGCGAATAAGCGATAAAACATGCGATAAACATCGATTAAACCTCGATTATTAATAGATACTCCACATAATACAACTAAAGCGATTAATTAAAAAGATTCGATTAAAAGTCATTGACGTACAATCAATAGTTAAGCAAGGAGTGACAGATCGCAATTAGCAATCTTTTCTTCCTTTGACTTTGACTTTCGTAACACGGGGTGTTACAGCCTCCCCTACTTAAGGGAATTTTGTCCCGAAATTAGGCTTAAGCCGTAACAAATAACTGCGGGTACTTCGCCTTCATGTCACTTTCGAGTTCCCAGGTGAACTCTGCGCCGCGTTTGCCTTCCCAGCGAACCTTCACAATGGGAATGCGTGAGCACCTGAGCTTCTTGGTTTCTCGGTCCATGATCTCGACAGGCTTCTCCATGAAGTGTAATGTTTCGTCCACTTGTAGATCCTCAAGTGGAACTTGTAAATCTTGCTCGGCTAGGCACTTTCTGAGGTTCGATACATGGAAAGTTGGGTGGATGTTGCTAAGTTCCTCTGGTAGTTCGAGTCTGTAGGCCACTTTTCCGATCCTTTTCAGAATCTTAAAGGGTCTAACATATCGAGGCGCGAGCTTTCCTTTCTTGCCGAATCGGATCACACCTTTCCAGGTGATACCTTTAGGAGTACTCGCCAACGTCAAATTCAAGAGGCTTGCGGCGTCTATCGGCGTAACTTTTCTGAAGACTCCAAGCTTTCAGCAGATTGTTTTGAATCTGGAGAATCTTATCAGTCATTTCTTGTAGTAGCTCAGGACCGGTTAGTTGCGCATCTCCGATCTCATGCCACACAATCGGCGATCGACATTTTCTTCCGTATAATGCCTCAAATGGTGCCATTTGTATGCTAGAATGATAACTGTTATTGTACGAGAATTCGACCAAAGGTAAGTGCGCGTCCCAATTACCACGAATCATTCTTTCAGTCTGACCGTCGGTTTGGGGATGGAAAGCGGTACTTAGATTAAGCGTAGTATCGAGAGCAGATTGAAACGCTTCCCAAAGACGCGAGGTAAACCGACCATCGCGGTCAGAGATGATGTCACGAGGCGTCCCATATCGACAGATGATCTCGTCGGTGTAGATTCGGGCTGATTTTTCCACCTTAAAGTCTTCTCGTATCGGCAAGAAATGAGCAGATTTAGTCAAACGGTCAACGATAACCAAGATGCTATCGTGACCTGAGGTTGTACAGGGGAGTTTCGTTATAAAGTCCATGGCTATGCTTTCCCATTTCCACATCGGGATCTCAGGTTTCTCAAGCAAGCTAGAGGGTCTTTGTTGCTCGGCCTTGACTTTAAAGCAAGTCTGGCACTTTGAAACGTAGATTGCGATATCCTTCTTCATTCCAGGCCACCAGTACCTTAGACGAAGGTCATGATACATCTTGTCGGCGCCAGGATGAATGGAATATCGAGACTTTTCTGGGCTTCGTCCAGTAGAATTTGACTTAAGTTAGTGCGTTTGGGAATCCAAATGCGGTCCAAATAATGGAATATCCCATTCGATTTATTCACTAACTGTTCGCCATTATGGTGAATCCTTTCCTTCTTCAAGGTGTGTTCGGTAAAGCAAGCATGCTGAGCGTCACGGATAAGAGTCTCGAGATGGTGCTGGGCGTGAATATTACGAACGCTATGCAAATAGCTTCGTCTGCTGAGGGCGTCAGCAACGACATTTGCTTTGCCAGGATGATAACAGATCTCACAATCATAATCGTTGAGAAGTTCTACCCATCGGCGTTGGCGCATATTAAGTTCTTTTTGGCTGAGGATGTGTTGCAGGCTCTTATGATCTGTGAAGATCGTACAATTGGTACCATAAAGGTAGTGTCACCAAATTTTCAACGCAAAAACAACTGCGCCTAGCTCGAGGTCGTGGGTTGTATAGTTCTTCTCGTGAATCTTGAGCTGACGAGATGCGTAAGCGATAACCTTGTCTCGTTGCATGAGAACACAACCAATACCAAGGTTCGAGGCATCGCAATGGACAACGAAGTCATCATTTCCATCGGGCAAAGCGAGAACGGGAGCATTGCAGAGCATATGCTTGAGAGTTTGAAATTCAACGCAAAAACAACTGCGCCTAGCTCGAGGTGGTGGGTTGTATAGTTCTTCTCGTGAATCTTGAGCTGACGAGATGCGTAAGCGATAACCTTGTCTCGTTGCATGAGAACACAACCAAGACCAAGGTTCGAGGCATCGCAATAGACAACGAAGTCATCGTTTCCGTCGGGTAAAGCGAGAACGGGAGCATTGCAGAGCATATGCTTGAGAGTTTGAAAGGTAGTCTCTTGTTCGGTTCCCCAAACAAAAGGCTTGTCTTTATGCGTCAAAGAAGTAAGCGGGACAACGATTTTCGAGAAGTCAGCGATGAATCGACGGTAATAGCCCGCCAATCCGAGGAATGAACGAACATCGGATGGTGATTTTGGAGTAACCCAACTCTTAACAGCTTCGGTCTCCGCGGGGTCGACGTGAATACCTTGAATATTGATGTGACCGAGGAATTGAACCTCCTCTAGCCAGAATTCACACTTGGAGAACATGGCATACAGTCGATTCCCCTGGAGTAGCTCGAGAACCAAACGTAGGTGCTGCGCGTGTTCGGTTTTCGACTTCGAATAGATTAGGATATCATCGATGAACACGATGACGAAGCAATCAATAAATGGTTTGCACACACGGTTCATCAAATCCATGAAAACCGCAGGTGCATTGGTTAAACCAAAGGGCGTTACGACGAATTCATAATGGCCATAGCGGGTTCGGAATGTGGTTTTCGGTATATCATCCTCCTGAATGCGTAACTGGTGATAGCCTGAGCGTAAATCAATCTTCGAGAAACATGTAGCACCTTGCAGTTGATCAAACAAATCATCAATTCGGGGCAGGGGATAGCGATTCTTGATTGTCAGCTTATTCAACTCCCTATAGTCGATGCACATCCGGAACGACCCATCCTTCTTCTTGATGAAAAAGACTGGTGCGCCCCAAGGAGAGGTGCTAGGGCGAATGAAGCCTTTTTCAAGTAATTCCTGGAGTTGACTTGAGAGTTCGTGCATTTCGGACGGAGTGAGGCGATAAGGGGATTTAGCAACATGATTAGCTCCAGGAATGAGGTTAATACGAAAATCAATATCACGACTTGGGGGTAAGCTAGGTAAATCATCAGGAAAGACATTAGGGAAATCACGAACTACAGGCACCTTATCAATTGCCTTAACTTCCTTTTTCTTCGCTACTACAATGTGTGCTAAGAAAGCTTGGTATTTCTTGCGGAGATACTTGCTAGCCTGGACACACGACATGAGTTGGAGTTTCTTCGACGCGACTTCACCATAGACACACAGTAGATCACCATTCGCGAGCGAGAAACGAATCATCTTATCGAAACAGACAACTTCAGCATATTTTCACGAAGAAAATCCATGCCTACTAGGATATCGAAACTACCAAGCTGCATCGGAATGAGATCGATAGGAAAGATGTGATTGTTGAGTTCGAGAGTACAATCACGAAGAACAGAATTGACGGTGACGGTTCTTCTAGTGGCAACTTCAACATCGAACGTCGAGGGGAGATGGGCGCGCTTACTATTAAGGAGCTTTTCGAATTCTAGCGACACAAAACAGTTATCGGCTCCAGTATCAAATAAACACGAAGCATATATACCATTCACAAGGAACGTACCATTAACCACATTGTTATCTACTTGGCAGACGTTGATGTTGAAAGTACGTCCGCGGGCTGCTAGCTGCTGCTGCTGCTGCTGCTGCTGTTGCTGGGGCTGCTGCTGTTGTGGCTCTTGCTTCACCACTCGATTGGGGCACATGTTTTTGAAGTGGTTGGGATCACCACACCCAAAGCAAGCTCTAGCGTGGATCGCGAGTGCAGGAGCCACTTGTTGGCCTTGAGGAACAGGAAGTAGAGTTTGTTGGGCAGGAGCTTGACGTGGACCTGTACGGCAGTTGGCGGTGAAATGGTCGTACATATTGCAGTGCACACAGTATCTGCAAGCGATTCCCACTGGATGGTGATAAATACAAGTAGGGCAAGCCGGGTGAGGACCAGTGTATGCACGCTTAGCCAGCGGTGCATGGGTGACTGGTGCCGCTACTTGGCGGTGTTGAGGCTGCAGTTGACCTGGTACTTCTTGGAGTGGAGCGGCAGCTGTAACAGCACAATTCTTGCTGCTGTTGTTGTTGTTGTTGTTGTTGTTGTTCTTCCTCTTGCGGCGGGAGGACTTCAAAGATTGCGTTGCGGCGGCGGTTTCAGCGGTTGGAACAACAGTAACTTGATGGAGATTCTTGGAGTCTTTATCCCAGTAACCAGCCTTGACTCGCTTATCGTTGATCTCAACAACGAGTAAGAAGGTTTCCTCAATGGTTGTCGTCTTCGCAGCTTGAACGAAATCAGCCACGCAATCCGGAAGAGCACGGATATACTTCTTGATAGTGATCTCGGGGGTAGTAACTTGGCCTGGACAAATTATGCTTAGCTACTTAAAGCGAGCAGTTAAACCAGCGTTGTCGCCTTCTGATGAAACAATGGTTAACCGGGCAGGGTTAACTCACTGGTCTCGTCAAGAAGGGTTAATCCCTTCCTCTCAAGGATCGCTGGCTGGATCGCCTGCTGGTTGATCTCCTGCACAAGGAAAATAAACCATGACTCGTAACAAGGAGGATGGGGTGGGGGGTGCTCCTTGTTACCACTCTCCGGCGTGAGAATCAGTAGTCTGCTTGGGAAGCAAAGTATGATAGTAGTAATAGTGAGAGAGTTGTGAAGAGATACCTCAAACCTGGTTTGGGGTTGGTATTTATAGCCGAGGAGTGAAGGAGGAGGTGGACGGATAGACTGACGATATGCTGCACCTTTGCAGGTGTGTCAGACATGTCGGTTATGGAGGTGTAGCCACGTTATTCTGTCGCTTACGTAGACCTGACAGGAGACTGTCATTGGTGCTACTTGCTCTGTGGTGTCAGTCCCACTTGCTGAGTACACAGGATGCGGTGCGGGCCGCATCACTGCTTGCGGTAACACTTGATGTTCCCGCGTCTCATGCTTGTGATCAAGAAATACGCGAGATGCGGTGCCAAGCCGCATCGTCGTCTATGGTGACTGTTGCTGTTATCCAGCTCCCTTGTATTGATAGAAGTGTTCGCTGGATACGGTGCTAGGCCGCATCGCTGTGAATACTCCCGTTTTCATACACCGGATGCGGTGCCATGCCGCATCACTATACCGTTCTCATATTCCAGGTAAGTCCTCCTCCATCATTGGGCAGAGTGGATTCAACCGCTGTGTTCGCGCGTTCCCGCACGGACACAGGTAAGTTGTTAGCTAGTGGGGGTTTTGATAAGGGTAATGGTCACTCGCGGTCGTGCTGACACGAGATCTGGGACCATACCCCTTCAAGTCCCTCCAGTCTAGTGTTGCTGCCATATGCAAGTTGCATGTGGGAGGAGTACTGGACAATGGTGCCTAGAAGGTAGTTTGGGTGTCTGGAGAAGATTCTAGGCCATGTGGATGGTCTTTGTTCTTCGTAAATCAAGCTGGAGTTCGGGAAGAGTCACGTGACGTCTCTTCCGTACCGGTGAAAAAGTTTCGTCTGATGCGAAATTCTCAGCCTCGGGTTTGATATGGTAGCATAGGCTACCTGTGTTTGGTCTCATCAGGGTTGGGTGCCACCTGTTGGTGTGTCGAACCAACCTTTGAGATCTTACTGGAGGTGTCCACAAACTTCGAACCAACCTCTGAGATGGTGGTTGAAGATTTATACAAACTTCGAACCAACCTTTGAGGTGGTGAATGAAGAAGAGAGTGGTCGTCCGGAGTAATTGGACATGTAATGATGATCCCTTTTGTGGGGTGTTCATGTTCTTCCAATTAGCTCTCAAGTAACCGCACGTCCTTTGCGGTTACCTCGTTGCTTGGCATTCTTGGCCATGTTTGGCTGAACAATGTTTGATACTTGCGTCATTGTTGGCCGTGTTTGGTCGAACAATTTGAATATGGATAATAGTCAAATAAACATGGTCATAGGCATGGTTATACCCACCATTGTTTATTTTATCCGTCTTACAAGTAGGTTAACAAAGTCATAAGCAGAATTGTTACCGCTGTTCGGTCGCTTGTTGTTTGACGAGATCTCTTTATGTGAGTGGGAATCTCGTTCGCATCTGTTCTTTAGCCAATCCCCTTCACGCTCCAATGCCGAGGAGCTTTCCTTGAAGTAGCTTCGTTCATCTGTGTGATGACTTAGATGTGGCTCTTCCATAGCAACCATTTGCGGAGTATGGGTGTGTCCGCAGTGACTCATGAGTGTCTGCGGTTTTGTAACCTGTAACATTTGTGCTTGTAATCATTGTGAACAATTCAATTATCAATAAAACAATGTTATTTTATCCCAATGTTTGTTTGGTTGTGTTTTACATTTTTCATGTTTTGACTTTTGTTTAATTTCAAACTCTACATCGCTTTCTGGAGAATTATACGCAAACTAGTGCGTAAACGTACTCAGTTTAATGCGACAAATACTCCGTAACATCAACATATACTCAACATACCTTAAATAACCTTTACATAACTTAGAAATAAGTTTTGAAGGCTTTGGTATGGCAAAAACAAGTTAATTCGCTTACAGGGACTAAAATTGACAAACTGCGAAATTATGCCAATTTGAACTGTAACGAACATTTCGGAACATGTCCATAAGTTAAACATACCATAAATATCCTTTACATAGCTTAGAAATAGGCTTTGAGGGGTTTGGTATGCTAAAACAAACTTTTGGATCATTCAGGGACTAAAAGTGTCAAAAAGTGCACAAGTTTGCACTTTCGCGCATAACTTACGTTCTGAATACATCCGGACATCCAAAAATTTATGTAAGAATCCTTATATTATGCCTTAGTGTTTGGCATGAGAAAAATCCATTCGTCGCGTCATTTAGATCATGTTTCGCGCTTATGCGCATTCCGTCGTAATTAAGCGAACATCGCGATCGTACGGCCAAACAAACCAACATCCGGAACATTTTTGAGCATGTTTCATGTCCACAATGTTTAGGCATCATTTTAGGGCCTTAAAGTTGGCTTTACGGGCCTTAGAAGTGTCGGAAATGGCTTAAATACGCAACAGGGACCAAAACTGCCAAAACTGAAACTTGTTGTCTTACCAGCATCTCCAGGCGGCCCGCATTAGTTTTGTGCACATCCTGAAGCGGGCCGCATGGCACCTTCAGTAACAGAATTTTTGTTTTTTCTTGCAACTTGGCCTTTCAAACCCACCAAAGGGCAATGCCCTTTCACCCAATCAAGAGCCAAGGGCCATTTTCAGTCACCATAACAATTTGACAAGTGTACGCTTAAGATCGTGGCACGAAAATCAAGAAACGATCCTAACGGCTCCACTTTTCCTATAAATACCCCCCCTTGTTGCTAAAAACTCACACAATCTGATCAAAATGCTCTAAGTTGATGCCATTGCTTCATACCTGAGCTCTTTGATCTAGATAAGCATTCGGGGACCCTCCGTAAGTCTTCTTTCGTTCTTTTATTCGCTTTTCGAGTCCGAAAGTCAACGTTTTGTTGACTTTCTGCATTGACCAGCCTATGGTCAACACGAAGTTCTTGGAACTTCATAACGTGAGCGTGATCACGATGGTTATAGTCCGTAGTGACTATACCTACTGATTACCACGTTATCTAGGCTCAGTGACGAGTCGTAGTTTCGGCCAAAATGTGCATTCTTGCATATTTTGTAACCAAACTACTCGTGAGCATCAAAGCCGTTTGTTTTGATGCCAATCCTGTTTTCTAAACTTAGTTAAGCATGTTCTAACATGCTTAGCTCGTCACTTTTAGTTTAGTATTTATATAGGGTCGTAATGTAAGCGATCTAAACCATCGCTTATACTTTCGAACCCGACCCATTTGGTCGATAATTAGGATCCGACCAAACACATTAGGTGACCATAGCTATAACCTTCCGAGGTTATACCTTGTGGTCGCTATGTTAGGCGTTCCGAACGCGTTCTACGCGAACGACGCGTTAGGGTAGCATAAGCTACCTAAACGGGTCATGATGGGCCGTAAGCACTTAGGTTAAGTTTCATTTTAGTATGTATCTTTGTTAAACCATATTACACGAGTCTCCATACTCGTTTGGTTTACGAACCCGCATACTATCCGTTCCTCCGATTTTTGGTCCGGTATATTAACATAGCTACCTATTAGGTGCCATTTGATATCCCGTGATCTTTAGGATTATCTGGTTATTATACAAGAACTACAAAGCAATCTCAGGTGAGTACATAGAACCCCATCTTTTACATGTTTTCGAGGAGTCAATGTGAGTACATTGAACCCCTCTTTTACTGTTTTCTAAACTGTTTTGGGGTGAAACACATGTGCTTATCTGTTACATTCATGCTTTCCATGTTTTCACATCATATGCCTGCTATGTTGTTAGTACATTATAGTACACGATTTCATTACATTTCATGCTATGTATGCCCATTGTGTGCGTACTTAGTACATTGATTTACATTACATTCCTGTTGCATATGTTTACTCAGCATATGGACACATTGATTTACATGAACATTTCTGTTGCATATGTTTACTCAGCATATGGACACATTGATTTACATGAACATTTCTGTTGCATATGTTTACTCAGCATATGGACACATTGATTTACATGAACATTTCTGCTTCGTATGTTTACTTAGCATAATTAGTACAATTGTTTACATCACATGCCTTCATTTTGCTATGACATTTGGTTTGTTTAACATGGGACAATGCATTCATTAACATTGATCACACCGTTCGTTAGTAGGTAGTGGTACCATAGGAATTGACAACTCCCGTTCCTGAAATCCTGGGTTTGATAGGATTGTAAGGAATGACCGAATTCGATATACATAACTTAGATAAACCATTAATTTGTTTAAGGGTTTATCGCCACAGTCTCAAGGCTTGGATGTATGCATATTTCACAATACCGCATAAATGTTAATATCAATAGAGCATGCATTTTTCCACAGAACATAACGTTGATTTAAACCACGTTTTACTTCAACGACTTGTTTTGTGCATTTCACATATGGTTTAAGTTGATACATTTCGCTTACCGTACATGATACATTTTGGGATACACATTACATGATTTACATTGAACATAAACACGTTAACATTGACATACACATTTGGTGGTTTACATTGAACATAAACATTTGACATGGTTTACACAATAACACTTGACAATTGAGTTATACAAGAACAATCGTACATGGTGGATGGTTTGGGTAAATGGTTTGAGTAACGTGGAGTATGTAATATGATGCAAGCATGGTGGATACGCCGCTGGTACTTCCTATATATAAATGTTTGTATAATATTACATATCTTAGCGTTATCTAAATCATTTCAGTTTAGACATATAACATTTATACAAATAACATACTTTTCATAAAACATTGTCTTACAAAACAATTTATCTTATTCAACTCATTTTACTAGGTTATTCATTTAACCTTACGTTTATCTATACATATCATCTGATATTATCGTTTTTCAAATGGCATCAAAGCGAGACAAATTACAAGGTTCATGACTGACTGTTATTAGACATTTCTTTAAAACTCAAGTCATGAATCCCACTTTCACAAAACCTATGTATCTCACAGGCATTTTTATGCTGACGTACCTACTTTCACATGTGTTTTCAGGAGCTGTTCCATAAGATGTTGATCACGATACTAGGGCGGACCTGTGCCTTAGAGACTAAAAGTGAAGATAGAACTAGTATAACTATGTTTTGAATTCTGTACTTCCTTTTAAGACAATGTAACACTCGTGTTTGATAAATAAAAATGTAACTTTAATTTCCATGGTTGTATAACAATTAATTCTATCCACAACACTCCCCGACGTTTTCCGCCGCGGTTGCATGTTATACGCGGTCGGGGTGTGACAGAAGAGTTGGTATCAGAGCCATTGGTTATAGGGAATTTGGTTATTAGTAATGTTTTGACCTAGACTATAACTTTCTAGGACCCTAACACAAGTTATCTTGTGTTTAGATTTTAAAACATGCACATCACCTATCCTTAGGTGATAACCACAACGAGAATTTCGTTTCCGAATCCGCTTTGAAAATTAATCATCTGTTCTAGGATGATTGATTACTAGGTTTTGAACCCTCTGTTATAAGGTTTTGAACCCCTTTGGATTCTCAAAAATCTCGTCAAGGTTTTGGGGCTTTAATAATGTGAACACGTGCGAACTGGAAGGGTGAATGCCTGTACCCTGAGTTTTCTGTCTAAGGCTAGAGTGTTCGTACAAATCCACATAATCGGACCAGTCACTCTTACCTGGGAACTCTTGGGTGAGTGTTCACTTATAGGCGAACATGTCTTCGCGATACATTATTTTTGACCCATTTACTTTGACTAGACATTTCATGTCGCTTGTTTGCTTTGCGATGCATAACCGCCATCTTTGCTTTTGTTGATTTTGCTTCATCTCATTCTCTTCATCCAATCATCTCACTCGTTTCATTTCATGTTTTTCTCTTCTAGAATGCCTCCTCGACGCGACAACCAGATAGCTACTGCCGAGCTGGCAGAAATTATTACGCAGCAGATGGCTGCTCAATTTCCAAATCTCTTTGCTCAATGGAACCAGGCCAACAACAACAACAATGGTACATGCAAATACAAGGATTTTAACTCGGCTAAGCCACTCAAGTTTAGTGGTTCTGAGGGAGCAACTGGGCTTCTTCAGTGGTTCGAGAGCATCGAGAACACTTTCCGTCATGTGCAGTGTCCTGACAATCGCAAGGTCGAGTTTTCTTCGAGTGTGTTTCAGAAGAGGGCTCTTACGTGGTGGAACGGGGTTATGAGAGATCAAGGTGCAGAAGTTGCTCTAGCTCAGACATGGGCTGAACTGAGAGCTTTTATGATGAGGGAGTTTTGTCCTCGTCATGAACAACGAGCGTTGGAGAAAGAATTTGATGTTTTGAAGCAAGATAGTGGCGAGCACAGGGCTTATACTGATAGGTTTGAGGAGTTGAGTCTGCTTTGCCCGAATATGGTTACCCCACTCGATAAGGCTATCGAAAGGTACATCGACGGCCTGCCTGACTCGGTACAAGACATCCTTACTGGTAGCAACCCTACCACACTCCGTCAGGCGATCGAGTTAACAGCGACGTTGACTGAGTCGCAGATTCGAAAGAATAAATTACACAGGAAGGGTGACAAGGGCAAGAAGCAGTCGGCTGACAAGGAAGATAGCAAGAAAGGTCAAAACAAGAACGGAAAGGAGTCTGGTTCATCGAAAAGGGGAAAGAAGCGTAAGGCTTCCCAGAACTATGCTGTCACTGCCCAAGCTAACCAGGCAGCTCCCAACCAAGCCGCGCAGCCTCCAGCAAAGAAACCCTATTCAGGAAGTGCACCTTTGTGCAATCGATGCAACAGTCACCATCAGCCGCAATATCAGTGCCGTTTCTGTACCAATTGTGGGAAGTCAGTTCATCTTGCCGATGTTTGTCGGTTTGCTCAAAATCGCGCAGTTCAGAACCCTGCTCAACAAGTTGCTCAACAACAGGGTCAAGCTGCACGACCAAACTACCCACCAGGTGCTTGTTATAACTGTGGGGATCTGACCCACTACAGAAATCGGTGTCCAAGACTAGCCAACCAGAACCAGAATGCAAACCAAAATCAGGCTCAGGCTCGAGGTCGAGTCTTCAACATGAATGCACAAGAAGCACAAGCAGACAACGAAGTGGTGAACGGTACGTTCTTTATTAATAATCAGCCAGCATCTGTTCTTTTTGATTCGGGTGCCGACAAGAGTTTTGTGTCATTGTCTTTTGAGACAATGCTTCGCGTGTCTAGAACAAAACTAAGTAAACCTTTGACAGTAGAGGTTGCCAGTGGTGAACCCGTTGTTCTTAATTTTGTTCTACGCAACTGCCAGTTGAACCTTAACGACCATATTTTTCCTATTGACCTCACGCCAATGCAACTTGGAAGCTTCGATGTTATAGTGGGAATGGATTGGTTATCCAAGCAAGAAGATTGTTCGTGTACTGCTGTCGACAGGCGAGATCCTACAGGTTCGTGGTGAGAAGCCTGCTGGTGGTCTCAAACTCATGTCTTGTTTTAAAGCACGGAAGTATCTACGGAAGCAATATGTGGCTTTCTTAACACATGTTACAGCAGATAAAGGCAAGGGTAAGTCTATTTCAGATATTCCCGTCGTTCGGGATTATTCTGAAGTTTTCCCTGAAGAGTTACCTGGTCTACCTCCAACACGCCAAGTCGAGTTCCGTATTGATCTCGTACCTGGTGCAGATCCCATTGCCAGAGCTCCATACCGTCTTGCACCGTCTGAGATGCAAGAATTATCTAAACAGCTTCAGGAGCTCTCCGACAAAGGTTTTATCCGTCCTAGCTTTTCACCTTGGGGTGCTCCCGTTCTTTTTGTAAAAAAGAAGGATGGATCTTTTAGGATGTGTATCGATTATCGTGAGCTTAACAAACTCACCATCAAGAATCGATATCCCCTACCTCGCATTGATGATCTCTTCGATCAATTGCAAGGCGCTTCTTATTTTTCAAAGATTGATCTACGATCTGGATATCATCAGCTTCGTGTGCATGAAGAAGACATTCCCAAGACAGCGTTCCGTACTCGTTATGGGCATTATGAGTTCACAGTCATGCCATTCGGTTTGACTAATGCTCCTGCTGTTTTCATGGACTTGATGAATAGGGTCTGCAAGCCTTATTTAGATAAGTTCATCATCGTTTTTATTGATGACATCTTGATATATTCTAAGACGCGAGCCGACCATGAGCAACATCTCCGTCTCACTTTGGAACTCCTAAAGAAAGAGCAACTTTTCGCCAAATTCTCCAAGTGTGAATTTTGGCTTAAAGAGGTTCAATTCTTAGGACATATTGTCAACGAACAAGGTATTCATGTAGATCCCTCCAAGATCAGTGCGATTAAGGATTGGGATACGCCTACTACTCCTACTGAAGTTCGTTCTTTTCTTGGTCTAGCGGGTTATTACCGCCGCTTCATTGAAAATTTCTCGAAGATTGCAGTTCCTCTAACTGCTCTAACTCAGAAGAACAAACCCTTTGATTGGGGATTCAAACAAGAGGAAGCGTTTCTGACTTTGAAACAAAAGCTTTGCGACGCGCCTGTCCTAACATTGCCTGAGGGCAATGATGATTTCGTCGTTTATTGCGACGCATCTAAATTAGGTCTTGGCTGCGTCCTGATGCAAAGAAACAAAGTCATAGCATACGCATCAAGACAGTTGAAGATACATGAGAAGAACTACACCACTCATGATCTTGAGTTGGGTGCAGTTGTCTTCGCTCTTAAAATCTGGAGACACTATTTGTACGATACAAAATGTGTGGTTTTCACAGACCACAAAAGTCTTCAACATATCTTCAATCAGAAAGAGCTCAACATGAGGCAACGACGTTGGGTTGAACTTCTAAACGACTACGACTGCGAAATTCGCTACCATCCTGGTAAGGCGAATGTCGTAGCCGATGCATTGAGTCGCAAGGAACGTACTAAGCTTCATTGTGTACGTGTCCAATCTGTTATTCAAATCGATATCCAAGCCCATATTTCTCAGGCTCAACAAGCTTGTGTTTCACAAGGTTTGATGGATAAGGAATTTCCTTATCACATAACACCTTCTCTTGAACTGAAGGACAATGGATCGTATTACTTCATGGACCGTTTGTGGGTCCCAAGCCAAGATAATCTTCGTACCTTGCTTATGGATGAAGCCCATAAGTCTCGTTATTCTATTCATCCTGGCTCAGATAAGATGTATAAGGATCTTCGTATTCAGTATTGGTGGCCTGGTATGAAGAAAGACATTGCCTTATATGTATTAAAATGCCTTACTTGTCTTAAGGTTAAGGCTGAACATCAGCGTCCTTCTGGTTTATTGGAGCAACCAGAGATCCTAGTTTGGAAATGGGAAAACATTACCATGGATCTCATTACTAAACTTCCGCGCACAAAGAAAGGTCATGATGCCATATGGGTAGTTGTCGATCGTCTTACTAAATCAGCGCATTTCTTGCCAATCCGTGAGGATTTTTCGGATGACAAACTTGCTCAAATCTACGTGGATGAAATTGTAGCTCGACATGGTGTTCCTTTAACATCATTTCTGACAGAGATGCTCGTTTCACTTCTCATTTTTGGAGAACCATGCAATCTGCTATGGGGTCCCAACTTAATCTGAGCACAACTTATCATCCGCAAACGGATGGTCAATCTGAAAGAACAATCCAGACACTGGAGGATATGCTTAGAGCTTGTGTGATCGATTTTGGTGGTAGTTGGGATTCGCATCTTCCATTGATTGAATTCTCCTACAACAACAGTTATCACTCCAGCATTAACATGGCACCTTTCGAGGCTCTCTATGGTCGAAAATGTTGTTCACCAGTCTGCTGGAATGAGATCGGCGAGGCTCAACTTACTGGACCTGCCCTCATTTGAGAGACAATAGATAAGGTAAAGAATGTTCGTGATAACCTTCAGACAGCTAGAAGCCGTCAAAAGAGTTACGCGGACCTAAAACGCAAGCCCTTGGATTTTCAAGTCGGTGATCGTGTATTACTTAAGGTCTCACCTTGGAAAGGTGTGATCAGATTTGGAAAGAAAGGAAAACTTGCACCTAGATACGTTGGACCATTCAAGATCATCGAAAGAATCGGTAAGGTAGCCTACAGACTTGAGTTACCTCCTGAACTTGGAAATGTTCATCCAACCTTTCACGTGTCCAATCTCAAGAGGTGTTTAGCTGATGAGAACCTCCACATACCGCTTGACGAAATTCGTGTTGATAAAACTCTGAAATTTGTTGAGAAACCGGTAGAAATCATGGAACATGAAGTCAGGTGGCTTAAACGCAAGCGCATTCCTTTGGTCAAGGTTCGCTGGGAATCTAAACGTGGACCCGAGTTTACTTGGTAACGTGAAGATCAAATGAAGGCGAAATATCCGCATCTTTTTCCACGAGTTTCCTCTAAATAAATTTCGGGACGAAATTTCCACAAGTAGGGGAGACTGTAACATTTGTGCTTGTAATCATTGTGAACAGTTCAATTATCAATAAAACAATGTTATTTTATCCCAATGTTTGTTTGGTTGTGTTTTACATTTTTCATGTTTTGACTTTTGTTTAATTTCAAACTCTACATCGCTTTCTGGAGAATTATACGCAAACTAGTGCGTAAACGTACTCAGTTTAATGCGACAAATACTCCAGAACATCAACATATACTCAACATACCTTAAATAACCTTTACATAACTTAGAAATAAGTTTTGAAGGCTTTGGTATGGCAAAAACAAGTTAATTCGCTTACAGGGATTAAAATTGACAAACTGCGAAAGTATGCCAATTTGAACTGTAACGAACATTCCGGAACATGTCCATAAGTTAAACATACCATAAATATCCTTTACATAGCTTAGAAATAGGCTTTGAGGGGTTTGGTATGCTAAAACAAACTTTTGGATCATTCAGGGACTAAAAGTGTCAAAAAGTGCACAAGTTTGCACTCTCGCGCATAACTTACGTTCTGAATACATCCGGACATCCAAAAATTTATGTAAGCATCCTTATATTATGCCTTAGTGTTTGGCATGAGAAAAATCTATTCGTCGCGTCATTTAGATCATTTTTCGCGCTTATGCGCATTCCGTCGTAATTAAGCGAACATCGCGATCGTACGGCCAAACGAACCAACATCCGGAACATTTTTGAGCATGTTTCATGTCCACAATGTTTAGGCATCATTTTAGGGCCTTAAAGTTGGCTTTACGGGCCTTAGAAGTGTCGGAAATGGCTTAAATACGCAACAGGGACCAAAACTGCCAAAACTGAAACTTGTTGTCTGACCAGCACCTCCAGGCGGCCCGCATTAGTTTTGTGCACATCCTGAAGCGGGCCGCATGGCACCTTCAGTAACAAAATTTTTGTTTTTTCTTGCAACTTGGCCTTTCAAACCCACCAAAGGGCAATGCCCTTTCACCCAATCAAGAGCCAAGGGCCATTTTCAGTCACCATAACAATTTGACAAGTGTACGCTTAAGATCGTGGCACGAAAATCAAGAAACGATCCTAACGGCTCCACTTTTCCTATAAATACCCCCCCCCCTTGTTGCTAAAAACTCACACAATCTGACCAAAATGCTCTAAGTTGATGCCATTGCTTCATACCTGAGCTCTTTGATCTAGATTAGCATTCGGGGACCCTCCGTAAGTCTTCTTTCGTTCTTTTATACGCTTTTCGAGTCACTAAGAAAGTCAACGTTTTGTTGACTTTCTGCATTGACCAGTCTATGGTCAACACGAAGTTCTTGGAACTTCATAACGTGAGCGTGATCACGATGGTTATAGTCCGTAGTGACTATACCTACTGATTACCACGTTATCTAGGCTCAGTGACGAGTCGTAGTTTCGGCCAAAATGTGCATTCTTGCATATTTTGTAACCAAACTACTCGTGAGCATCAAAGCCGTTTGTTTTGATGCCAAACCTGTTTTCTAAACTTAGTTAAGCATGTTCTAACATGCTTAGCTCGTCACTTTTAGTTTAGTATTTATATAGGGTCGTAAGGTAAGCGATCTAAACCATCGCTTATACTTTCGAACCCGACCCATTTGGTCAATAATTAGGATCCAACCAAACACATTAGGTGACCATAGCTATAACCTTCCGAGGTTATACCTTGTGGTCGCTATGTTAGGCGTTCCGAACGCGTTCTACGCGAACGACGCGTTAAGGTAGCATAAGCTACCTAAACGGGTCGTGATGGGCCGTAAGCACTTAGGTTAAGTTTCATTTTAGTATGTAGGCTTTGTTAAACCATATTACACGAGTCTCCATACTCGTTTGGTTTACGAACCCGCATACTATCCGTTCCTCCGATTTTTGGTCCGGTATATTAACATAGCTACCTATTAGGTGCCATTTGATATCCCGTGATCTTTAGCATTATCTGGTTATTATACAAGAACTACAAAGCAATCTCAGGTGAGTACATAGAACCCCATCTTTTACATGTTTTCGAGGAGTCAATGTGAGTACATTGGACCCCTCTTTTACTGTTTTCTAAACTGTTTTGGGGTGAAACACATGTGCCTATCTGTTACATTCATGCTTTCCATGTTTTCACATCATATGCCTGCTATGTTGTTAGTACATTATAGTACACGATTTCATTATATTTCATGCTATGTATGCCCATTGTGTGCGTACTTAGTACATTGATTTACATTACATTCCTGTTGCATATGTTTACTCAGCATATGGACACATTGATTTACATGAACATTTCTGTTGCATATGTTTACTCAGCATATGGACACATTGATTTACATGAACATTTCTGTTTCATATGTTTACTCAGCATATGGACACATTGATTTACATGAACATTTCTGCTTCGTATGTTTACTTAGCATAATTAGTACAATTGTTTACATCACATGCCTTCATTTTGTTATGACATTTGGTTTGTTTAACATGGGACAATGCATTCATTAACATTGATCACACCGTTCGTTAGTAGGTAGTGGTACCATAGGAATTGACAACTCCCGTTCCTGAAATCCTGGGTTTGATAGGATTGTAAGGAATGACCGAATTCGATATACATAACTTAGATAAACCATTAATTTGTTTAAGGGTTTATCGCCACAGTCTCAAGGCTTGGATGTATGCATATTTCACAATACCGCATAAATGTTAATATCAATAGAGCATGCATTTTTCCACAGAACATAACGTTGATTTAAACCACGTTTTACTTCAACGACTTGTTTTGTGCATTTCACATATGGTTTAAGTTGATACATTTCGCTTACCGTACATGATACATTTTGGGATACACATTACATGATTTACATTGAACATAAACACGTTAACATTGACATACACATTTGGTGGTTTACATTGAACATAGACATTTGACATGGTTTACACAATAACACTTGACAATTGAGTTATACAAGAACAATCGTACATGGTGGATGGTTTGGGTAAATGGTTTGAGTAACGTGGAGTATGTAATATGATGCAAGCATGGTGGATACGCCGCTGGTACTTCCTATATATAAATGTTTGTATAATATTACATATCTTAGCGTTATCTAAATCATTTCAGTTTAGACATATAACATTTATACAAATAACATACTTTTCATAAAACATTGTCTTACAAAACAATTTATCTTATTCAACTCATTTTACTAGGTTATTCATTTAACCTTACGTTTATCTATACATATCATCTGATATTATCGTTTTTCAAATGGCATCAAAGCGAGACAAATTACAAGGTTCATGACTGACTGTTATTAGACATTTCTTTAAAACTCAAGTCATGAATCCCACTTTCACAAAACCTATGTATCTCACAGGCATTTTTATGCTGACGTACCTACTTTCACATGTGTTTTCAGGAGCTGTTCCATAAGATGTTGATCACGATACTAGGGCGGACCTGTGCCTTAGAGACTAAAAGTGAAGATAGAACTAGTATAACTATGTTTTGAATTCTGTACTTCCTTTTAAGACAATGTAACACTCGTGTTTGATAAGTAAAAATGTAACTTTAATTTCCATGGTTGTATAACAATTAATTCTGTCCACAACACTCCCCGACGTTTTCCGCCGCGGTTGCATGTTTTACGCGGTCGGGGTGTGACATAACCGCATACTCGCTTGAAACGAGTGTGTTGCTCGGATATGGCTCTTTAAGGATCAGGAGTCAGGGTTGCTGATGTGCGTTCACGTACATTCCCCTCCTTTTTGTTGAAGAAGCTTTTTACGCACCCTCTGTGGTTGTGAACCGGACAGGAGGGATTTGAAGCTTGAAGAGAATGAAGGCAATGCGGTTTACCTATTCCTGAGATGCGGTTCAGTCCATAGAACAACGCTGATTCTGAGCATTTGACATACCTGTACGGGCTCGTGTGTGTCATCTCCGCATATTCCACGTGTGCTCATGGGTATGTGCGGATATATTTTATACCCCCGTATATAATGTAGGGATATATATTTTTTGGCTATTTTGAGGGGTATGTAAAAAACGACATGCGGTATGGGTTATGGTGCGGTATACCAGAGAAACCGCATGCCGCATGCGGTATACCAGAGAAACCGGGATGCTGGCTTTAAAGCTGGTTACAACCGCTGCATCAGCCATATAAACATCTTGTCTAAAGGCGGGTATACCGATGAACGGACTGGGTTCAAGGATGTGAACACCGAAGCGCGTCTCGATGAGGCCCTTGCATCATTTTATGACATGTCTATCTCTTCTGTTAAGAAGCTTGATGAATGCTTAGAGGCGGAAGACTATGTAGACCGCTTGCGGATGTTATATGCTGATGCGGAAGAGTCAGAAGAGGAAAATACTGCTGGTGACGGCCAAGGTGGCGCGGGTACCAGTGGTACAAAATAGGACTAGGTTGGATTGCGTGCCCCGTTTTGTTTTCCTCTTTGTACATGTTAGAACTTTATGTAAATCCATTGTGCACCACGTGGGTGCATGAATTTTTTGAATATAAAGTTTAACTGTTGCTCAATTTGTACAAGTGTTTTTACTTCTTGCATGTTTGAACTTTTCTGAGTTAATGTTATTGTAAATAACAATAAGTCGAGTTTGCCATTTGCATATCTAGGTGGTATGCAAGTATGAAGAACTCTACCGGCTTTGAAGCGCGGTTGAGGATACTCTATACCTTTGTCGTATGAGTATTAGTCAATTCCAGTGTTTATCCCGTTAGGGTTTAGGAATTGTGGAGGTTTTGTAAAAACCGTAAGTGTGCATCCAGCCGGATAGACACTTTATGTTTTGCCTTTGCTGGCCTACTACAATATTTGTGTGTTATCACCACTTTGTGTGGGTATCCCGAATGAAGATTTTGCCAATCTGTTTTTGCAAATACCGCAAAGTGGAACACGCATTTGTAGTAGTAGTAGTAATAAACAATATTGAATTAAATTGTTCATTTATTTATTTACAAATGGCCTGCGGCCCGAAAGGTTACGTGGAAAATGTAAAAACATGGCTTACATGTAACAACGCTGAAGTTGTTGTGCATTCCATGTGCGTGCGATAGGTTCGCCCTCTAGTGTTTGTAATTTATACGCGCCTTTGCCCAAGACCTCTTTGATGAGGTAGGGTCCTTCCCACTTGGGGGCAAGTTTTCCTGGGCGTTCAGCGTTAGATGCTTCGTTGTCGCGGAGGACGTAGTCTCCTTGGTTGAAAGTACAAACGCGGACGCGTGAGTTGTAGTACTTTTCAAGTTTGGATTTGTACTTGGCCTCGTTGATGGCACCGTTTTCACGCCTTTCTTCCAAGAGGTCCAAGTCAATCTGGCGTTCCTCATTGTTGGATATTTTGTTGATAGCCACCATTCGAGGTGAAGGAAGACCAACTTCTGTGGGGATCACCGCTTCTGAGCCATAGACTAGGCTGAAGGGTGTCTCACCGTTGCTCGTCTTTGGGATTGTTCTGTGTGCCCATAAGATACTTGGGAGTTCATCGACCCAGCCACGCCTGGCTGTTCCCAACCTTGCTTTGATGCCTTCGACTAGACTTTTATTGATACTCTCCACTTGGCCATTCCCTTGCGGGTGTGCCACGGAGGAGAATATGTGTTCAATATGTAGTTCTTCTAGCCATTTTTGAAATTCGTCAGCAGCAAAGTTGGTGCCATTATCGGTAACGATGCACATTAGTAGACCGAAACTGCAGATGATGTGTTCCCAAATGAATTTCCATGTTATCATATCAGTGGTTGAGGCAAGTGGTTTTGCCTCTACCCATTTTGTGAAGTAATTGACCGCTACTATGATAAATTTGACTGCCCCTGGGGCGTCTGGGAAAGGTTCGACCACGTCGATTGCCCATTTTTGAAAGGGCCATGCGGTGGTGACCGGGATCAAGTTATTCTTGGGGCGCAAGGTCTTGGGGGCATGCCGCTGGCAATTAATACACTTACGCAATTCTTTGACGGCATCCAGGTGAATGCCAGGCCAGTAATACCCAACATTCATGATTTTAGCCACTACCATGCGTGGCCCTACGTGTATGCCACACATTCCCTCGTGTATCTCTCTGATGAGGTATGAGGCATCTTGGGGGTCGACGCAGCGTAGGAGTGGGCCCAGGTATGATTTACGGTATAGGATACCGTCTCCCATTTGATTATGGCACGCTTTGTATTGTAACTTACGTGCCTCTGACTTGCTTTCGGGAGTCACACCTGATTGCAAGTATGCAATGATTGGTGTCATCCAGGATGTTGTAACGTATTGGCGATGACATTGACTTGGCGCAGGGGTACCGAGGGATTCTGCAGAATTTCAATGCGTATCTCCTTTGCCAAGTGCTGGAAGCTGGTGGATGCAAGTTTTGACAGTGCATCCGCGGATTTATTTTCACTTCTGTTGATATGACGGATATTGAAGGAAGTGAATTTTGATTTTAGTTGCAAGGCTTGCTCGAGGTAGAGGATCATGATATCCCCTTTTGCGGTATAGTCACCGCGCACCTGCCCTGCAACTAATAAGGAGTCGACGTGTGCTTCCAGATGTTGTACGCCGAGCTTGACTGCTAGACGTAGCCCTGCCAATAGAGCCTCATACTCTGCCTCGTTATTTGTGCTTTTGAAATCAAGGCGGATTGCATAGGTAAGCTCTTGGCCATCGGGGCTGACGAGTCGCAGACCTGCGCCCGCACCTTCTTCGTTGGACGCACCATCGGTAAAAAGTGCCCATATTTCTGAAGAAGGTGGTGGTGATGCAGGGTTTTGTTCTTCCTCGCATTCTTGGATGCGATTTGCCGGTACCTCGACGACAAAATCTGCTAGGACCTGGCCCTTAATTGCGGGGCGCGGCTTGTAGTTTAGCGTGAGTGCACCCATCTCAATTGCCCATTTTGCTAACCTCCCAGAGATGTCAGGTTTGGATAGGATCAGGCCGATCCTGTAGTTGGTTAATACCGTGATGACATGATTTGCGAAGTAGCATCGCAACCGTCTTGATGCGTGTACTAGTGCTAGTACCAACTTTTCCATTATTGAATATCTTGTCTCTGGGTCGTTGAGCATCTTGCTGATGTAGTAGATGGGTGTTTGAACTCCCTCCCGCTCTACTATTAGTACCGCACCTACCGCATTGTCTGCTGCAGGTAGGTATAATATAAGTGGTTCACCTTTGCGTGGTGCGGTTAGAGTTGGGAGTTGTATCAAACACTCTTTCATTTCCCGGAAAGCATTTTCAGCCTCTGCGGTCCACTGGAAGTGTTCTTTCTTTAGACAGTGCCACAGGGTCTTGATGAAAGGATACGACTTAGTTGCATGGTTAGCTAAGAATCTGTTTAGTGCGGCTAGCCTGCTGGCTAGTCGTTGCATCTCTTTCATCGTTGAAGGCGATGGCATGCGCTCGATCGCCTGAACTTTCTATGGGTTTACCTTGAATCCATCTTTCGTTACGATGAATGCAAGGAACTTGCCTTCTTCCATTCCAAACGAGCATTTCCCTGGATTGAGCTTTATATTGACGCTTCGCAGAGTTTGGAATGTTCTTTCGATATCGGTGAGCATGGTATCCTCCTCCATGCTCATGACGACTAGGTCGTCCATGTAGATTTCAACACTTTAGCTGATTTGCCCGCGGAAAGTGTCGTTCATCAGTTTTTGATAGGTTGCGCCCGCGTTGCGCAATCCAAACGACATTTTTGTATAGCAGTAATTTCCCGTAGGGGTGCGGAATGCCGTTTTGTCTTCATCCTCGATTGCCATCTGTACCTGGTGGTAGCCTTTGTAACAATCAAGGAAGCACTTCCATCGAAACGGTGCGAGGTTATCGACCTTTTCGTCGATTTCCGGAAGTGCGTAACAATCCTTGGGACAGGCTTTGTTGAGGTCTTTATAATCGACGCACATGCGCCAGCCCCCGGATGGTTTCTCTACCATGACTGGAGGTATGAGGTAAAACCATAAAGTTCACCTCTTCTGTTCGTGTGTGCCTCCCGTTGGTGAGGCGCACAGGAAAAGTAATTTGGCCTAGGGGAAAGACAGTTTCCCCTGCGAACCCGGCCAACGGGTAATCCACTGCTTGCAACCGATCTTTGTCCTCCTGATCGAATTGGTTGAAGAATTGCTAATAAATGATATCAGAAGTACTGCCCGGGTCGATGAATAGACGCTCGGTGCAGTAATGAGCCAGTTGGCCTGTAATAACGACGGCGCGGCTGTCGCGCGGGCCGCCTCGGACTTTTGGAAAGACGACTTGCTCGTCTTTCCAGTCATTGTCCGGTCTTCTCGCCGCCTTGCGCGGCCTTTTTTTTGCCTCCGTTGATCATATGGGTTGAGGCCACATACATGGTCCTCTTCCCTGAGGAGGTGCCCTCGCCATGGGGGGTGATGCGTTTGGTGGCTTTTTGCCCACCGGGCAACAAGTGCTGCAGTTTCCCCTCTTTTAGGGCTCGCTCAATCTCCAGTCGGAGACTGATGCAGTTGTTTGTTGTGTGGCCCGAGTCCTTGTGATACTCACAGTAGAGAGTGAGATCTTGATTTTTCTTGGACTTCATTGGTTGGGCCGGTCGCAGGTACTGCGCGTCCGTAAGAAGGACTTCGCTTGGCGACCCAGTGATCTCGGCCCAGTTGCGGTCCCGAGATTCTTTCTTTGACGCCCGGTTATCCCGTTGGGCGTTAATTGTTGCCCTTGCGTCAAACTGGTTGGTACGCGGGAAATAGGGTTTGGAATCGCTGCCGCGATTCCCTGCGTCCCGGTTGCGCTTATTGTTGCGCTTGGGATCGTAGCGGGAGGTTTGACCTTCCGCATGGGGCTGTGCCTTTGCGAGGTGCGGTTTAAGGGACCGCTGAGTCTGGGCGTATGTCTTGACCGCAGTCATGACATCTTCCCATTTCTTCGGCAAGCCGTCTTTGCCGGAGATAGTCATAACCATCTGTTCATCTTTGACGGCTTTGATGAAGTGGTTACGTGCCATTTGGTCAGCCACGTCGCCTATCTCCAGGCATTCTTTATTGTATCGGACGACGAATGCTCCGAGAGATTCATCGTCCCTGCGCCAGATATTCATGACGTCCATTGAATCACGTTCGTGACGTCGCTGCTGGCTGAAATGTGCGAGGAATTTTGCATGTAATTCCTCAAATGAGGCCAGTGATCCTACTGGCAAAGAATCGAACCAAGCCCTGGCCAGACCCGTCAGGGTCTGGGGGAAAAAATGACACCAGGTGGGTTCGTCCCACCTGCCGTTGCACCCTGCGCCCATGAAAATGTTCATGTGATCGTCCGGGTCGGACGAACCGCTGTATTTCGCAATGTTGAATGGGAATTTTGTGGTGGTGACATGGGCGTGGGCGATTCTTGGGGCGAATTTAGAGTTTTCGGCCGCGGCTCTTGGCCTGTAGGGTTGGTTCTCGGGGCGCTTTGCAGCGTGGAGGTATGTATTCCGGTGACATGGGCGCGGGCGATTCTTTGTCATTCGTCGTTAATTCGATGGATGTTTAAGTATCGCACTTTGTCATTTATCGTGAGGGTTTAATCTCATGAATTGTCGTAAATGCTGTATTAGTTACTAACCCAGTTCGTGTGCATTGTTATTTAATTTAATTTAAACAGGCTAATCAGTAGATTAAACTCCGCCCGCATAAATCTGCAATGTGAGTCATTCACTTTTTATCAATTATGATTTACAAAACTCCAAACTATTTTCAAAGTTATAATTACAGGGATTAAGTCTTTGTAGTCTTCATTACAGCCGGTATGTGGGGTATTGTATTCATTACTTGTTAATCCATCACCATTGGACAACGAGATAGCCAAGGGGTGATATGACCATTGTCACAGACACCATTGGACAACGAGATAGCCAATGGGTGGTCGAGTGACAAATACCGTGGGTATATGGTTGACATGTAGAAACATTGTAATCGCTCTTAATACTGTAAATTATAACAAAAGTGTCGTTTTAAACAAAATGAATGATTCACTCAGTATTTCCTCGCTGACAAAACCTTTTTCAAACATGTTTCAGGTGATCTGTTGTGATCCAGGAAAAGTGCCGTGAAGCACTACAAGCTTAAGGAAGTGGCTCAATATAAATAAATAAAGAAACATGTTTTGTAAAATAAAGATTTCCCAGTGAAATCACTTTATTGTAAATTACAGGGTTTTATCCCTAAATTATGTAATAAAATAAACGAACATTTTTAGGATTAAAAGATCCTGTATTAAAGACTTCCGCTGTCGCCTAAATTAATTACCACGGGGTTCCTGTCCCGCGGCTCTGGACCGGGTCAAACCGGGGCTAGGGCCGTGACAGGAAAAGGTGGTATCAGAGCCACTGATTTAAGCAAATTAAGTATTCAGCAAAATACTTAATTCTACTGATTGCTATTCTGTGATTATGTGTTTTATTAACTGACTATTTGTTAGTTACAGTATGGGTAAACAAAGACTTTCGGCTATCTATCATAAATTAGATACTTCACCTAAAGAAAAAGGAACTTCCTCAAAATTCCCAGCAAATATGGATGAAGGAATATTTGTCCGTAAAGCACAGTTTGAATAACCACTATCTCCCAGTAAAAGAAGTTTGATTATTAGGAAAAGTCAGGAAAAAGGAAAGAAATCCCAACCAAAGAAAGTGAGGTTTAATCCGGAAGCCCAGGAAATAGGCAATAATCCACCTTGGGAAGACAAATTAGATGAAAAATGGGCAGATCTTTATATGTTAGCAACGGTAGCAGTAAATACCAACCTTTAAAACTATCAGGACCCTGAACCAGTATTAGCACCTATATTACCTACAAACCAGAAGCTCTAAAAGAAAGTTATTCCGTAAATAAATAAATTACGATAAACCCTAGTGTGTTTCAAATTTCAGTTGTCCTTTGTATTAAATTGATCATACGGTATGTAATAAAACTTGAATGTTTATTTATGTAACTTTATAAAATTTTAACTTAGCATTTTTGTGCATTTTGCATATATGCTAAACAGCATGAATGAGTTGTCTGAAGCCCTTCAGAATCTCAATCTCTATCCTGTACCAATAGAAGTTTCCAACGACTTCACTGGTTACATTGCTGATTTGGAGGAACCTATGGAATTTCAAGCTCCACCTCCGGAGAAAGCAAAGCCTAAGAAAAGAAGAAGATATGTAGGATGGAGGAAAGTGCGCAGGAGGAAACCAGCAACTAGGAAGATTCCTAAAATAGAAAATCCTATGGATAAAGGAAAAGGGATCGAGATCGAAGAGAGTTCTAGGCCAGCAGGGATAGAAATCAGGGAAAATTCTACGCAAATGGGAATAGAAATCGGGGAAAGTTCTAAGCAAACTGAAGACTTTCCATTTCAGGTGGAATTAGATCATCTACTAGCAAGCTGTGATGTCATTAGACCTATCACCAACAATCTCTACCCTTATCCTGCCGAAACCTAACTTCCAATGAATTTGGAACCAACTATTCCAGACCCTCTGATCCATACCTGACCTTTAGCAGAAATGGACGAGTGGTGGACTAACGACTGGCAGTTTCTAAAACTTATTAATAATCCTTATGACTTTTTCCCTCGGTTCGACCCAGAACCTATACCAAACCTACCGATGAGTAATGAGAACCTAGCCGAACTCCGCCATTTTGGCGAAGAGCTGATAGGTACAGGGAATAGGATCCGGGAAATGAGAGAACAAATCTCTTGGAAATACGATGAGAGGGAACGTCGCTACTAAATTGCCAGTTGACAAAGGAATAGTGGGGTTGGGAGGTTATGTTTGTATAATAACAGTAGTAATAAAAATATAACTCTGTAAAATAGTTCAGGAATAAAACCTTGTAAGATAAATAGTGTGTACGGATGCCTAATATAATCTATAAAAAAATGGAAGTCGAGAAATCGACAATTTTGACTATATATGTGTGTTGTAAAAGTTTGTGTGATTATGTGTAATTGATTTGTATATTTGATTATTGATTATTTGACACTAATAATTTACACCTATAATAATTACCAGATGGAAAACACTGGTAATGAACCAGTTAATGAAGTGAATCAATCTGAGCAAAATCAGGAAAATCAATTTATGACTAGGCAAGATATCGAGAATATCGTTGCTCAAGGGATAGCCAATGCTATTCCAGCAATTCTGGCTGCTGCCCAGAAGCCTGCTGAACCTCAACAAATCATTCCTGGTAAACGTACTCAAGAAGATAACTTCAGTAATAGCGTAAACGGAGGCTGCAATCATGATAATCAAAACAATGATCCACGGCAGGCCCCACTTCTTAAGAAAATGAAAGCTGCAACGCCTGGTTGCACTTACAAAGAATTTCTTGCTTGTAAACCCGCAGAATTTGCAGGCAATGAAGGGGCGACTGCGACACTGCGTTGGTTGGAGAAAACCAAAGTAGTACTTATGATAAGTAAATGTGCCGAAGAAGATAAGGTCATGTATGCGTCGCATCTTTTTAAAGAAGGGGCGCTAGAATGGTGGAATACGGTACTGCAAGCCAAAGGAAGAAATATGGCTTATGCCATGAATTGGGAAGAATTTAAGCAGTTAATGGAAAGAAAATTCTGTCCCGAGTATGAAAAGGAACAAATGGCAAATAAGTTCCCGAGCCATCGTATGGTGGGTGTAGATTGTCGAGGATATACTTCAATATTCATCGAATATGCGAGAGTGGTACCAACCCTGGCTTCGCCAGAACCGGTGCTTATTTCCCGTTATATTTGGGGGTTAATTGGCGAAATCCGTAATATCGTTAAAGCTGCGAGACCTCGCACTATAGACGATGCGGTAGAATTAGCTAACACCCTAACTGATGAACTGGTACGTACAAGAGAAGAAAACCGGAAGAAGGATTTGGCTCAGAAAATTACCCAAGGATTTCGTATGGGTAATAATAACAAGTTCAAGAAGAGGGGAATCGGGTAATCTTCCACTCCGCCTTTCTGCAGGAATTGCAGAAAGAAACATTTTGGAAAATGCAATGAAACCTGTAACTTCTGCAAAGCTATAGGACATCGTGAAGAAGAATGTAGAAAGAAAACCATAATCTGCTACAACTGTGGAGAAATTGGGCATTTCAGACCTGAATGCCCCAAACTAGTCAAACCAACAGATAACAAAGCTAAGACGGCCGACGGAACTACTAAAAAGAATACACGAGCATTCTAGCTGACCACTCAAGAAGCAGAACTCATCCCAGATGTGATAGCTGGTATGTTCTTAGTTCACGACGTGTTTGCAAAAGTATTATTCGACTCTGGTGCAAACCAAAGTTTTATTAATACTTCATTCTGCCAAGCTCTTAATTTACCGTTAACCACCCTTAGGCAAATTTTTACAGTCGAAACGGCAGATGGAAATTCTGTTAACATAGATAAAGTTTTGCGAAAAGGAAAGATAGAACTATTAGGACATAAATTTTCTGCAAACCTGTTACCTATGAAGTTAGCCGGATTCGATGCAGTGTTAGGAATGGATTGGTTAATAGCCAATCATGCTAGAATTCTCTGTGATAAAATTGTTGATGCATTTATTGTCTATCGCCTTCGTCAATCCGAGTCGTAGTGAAAAGCCGGAAGGAATCAAGCGCATAATGTCATATTTAGTTAGAAATGGCAAGGTGGCAAACTTGTAATTAGTGTGAACTTTCATTAAATAGCCTTGACCATATAAATAGGGGATTATGTCACTAGTTTATAAAGATTTTGATAGAAGATTAGGAGAAGACTTGGAGAGAAGACTTTCTAGAGAGAGAAAGTTGTGTATTTGTGATTCTTGTACTGTACACGTCAAATTTAGCAATGGAATCACGTTAAGTAGTACGTTATTGTGTGTTCGGTCACGTACGTTCACGGATTCCGCACGTGAAACGTTCGTTACACAATCGAACGGTCCCAAAACCGGTCCTACAATTGGTATCAGAGCTAGGAGCTCGATTGCAAGATCAAACACATCATTTTCGTACCAGATTTGAGCCGATTCAGATCCGATTTCTCCTATTTCTTCATCTTCTACCTACTTTTCACGTTTTTTCATCGTTTTTCATCAAATTGAACAGGTAAATACGGTCCGTTTCGTCTGATTTTTGGATATGTTGTGCGTATAGACCCGATCTACAACCCTACCAAGTTTCAGCTCGAAACTCAAAGCCGTTTTGGAGAAATCGCAGTTCTTCGGTCCGAAATTCGCGTCAAAATTCAGCTCTGGTTCGCTTTTTTGGTAAGAAGTGTGGATCGCTTTTTGGTATTGTGGTTGGATCGCTCATGTGACAAGATTTAGGATCGCTCATAGGGCTTATTTGGTTTTAGCTTGGTTCGCTCAAAATTACATGTATGAACCGCTTTTTTGGTAATACTGTGGTTCACTCAAAGGGTAAGAAAGTTGATTCGCTGATAAGTCACATCCAGGCTCGCTTTTAAGTCAATACTGTGGACCGCTCATAAATGTCACATGTTGGTTCGCGTATTAGTCATCTTCTTCACATAATGTTCTGATCATTACAGGTTGTTGTCTGCTGCATAAAAAGGAGACTACAAAACCCAATCAGCATCTTGTGCCGCCCCATGTACACCGCCAAACATTAAAGGCACTGTCCACTTTAATAGCGGCCCAATCCCACGTTTTTCTACACTGACCCATATATAGTTCCACCGCCCAAGTTTTTGACAGTTCATTAAAATCAAAAAGCACTGCCCAATCACCTTTATACTTCACCGCCCAAATTACCCAACCATTAAACCCACTTGCACCACCCAAGACCCAATAGTTATCCAAGCACCGACCCACTTAGATATCAGCCCAATTATTGATTAGTGTAGTGGACTGGAGGTGCCGCCATTTGAAGGTAAACACGTGTCGGGTTTGTTTTTGCGAAAAATGGCAAAGGTGTTTGATGAACAGGAGAACTATTATTTCGAAAGATTTAATGATTGGCATCACGGATTTCTAGATGAGGGTTATAGAAAAGTGAGCAAAGATGGATGGGCAAAAAGGTTTAAATATTTTGTGTGTCTGAAAGACGAAACGTTGGATGATCTTAAAGACCGATATAGTGTTTTACTGAATTATCTGAAAGATCATGAGATATATCCATCAGATGTTGAAAAATTGGAGAAATTTGCAGATGCATTACCGATTGAATGGGGTGAATGTTTGAAGAATTTAAGGGAGAACTCAAATTTTTCAAAACTACCTCTAAATCAATTCATCAGCAAACTTAAAGCTCATGAACTTGAAGTTAGAAAGAAAAAGAAAGATTTGATCAAGGTTTTGGAGTATAATGTGCTAGATCTAAGTTCAGATGTGATTGAAGAGATGCACAAAAGAGTTACTAAATGTATCAGGACAAAACATGTGCTGAAATACGATTTCAAACGAGGTTGTTATATTGATAATAATGGAAATCCTTTTGATTTCGTTAAAATGTTCTGTGCAGGTACATTTATAGCGACAGCAGAAGAAACTTCAAAAGCTGAAGATTCAGTGAAGAATGAAACAGTGTGCTCTAAGTGTGACAACTTTAAGACTGGCAATGACAAACTCGTGAAAGACATGGCAAGTTTGGCATCTGAAGTCAAAAAGTTGAAAGACGAGAAGCACGTTGCTGAAAATCAGATTCTTATTCTGAAAGAAAATTGTGAGAAGTTGAAAGCTGAAAATGACAAACTGTTGGTTGGTTTTAACAGTTTGACTTTGAAAAATCAAGAATTTGAAGGGCAAATGAAAATTCTTGAAGATGGGAGAAATGTGTTCAGTAAAAACAACATTGAAAAACAGAAAATGATAAATTCCCATCTTCAGAAGATTGTCGAACTTGAAAAAGAAGGTGAAAGCGCTCAAAAGAAAATCAAAGAGTTGGTAAAAGAGCTTGAAAACAAACAGAAATCTTCAGAAGATTTAGATTTCTGGATTAAGCTTGAAAACAAGAATCTGAAAGCGAATGAATCAAAATTTCAGGAACAGATAAAAGTTTTGATGAATGAAAAATCTGTTCTTGAAAATTTGAAGAATGATAATGAAAAAACTATCAAGTCTCATTTTGGGAGAATATCTCAACTTGAAAGTGAAGCTGAGAATTCAAGGAACAAAATTGAAGAACTTGAAAAGAAATTGATAGGTTTTGTGACTAAATCTGACAGTTTGAATTTTCCCTGTCCAAAACCAATCAATTCAGTTCCGATAAGTGAAAAGGCTACAAACTTTGACAAAGTCAAAGTCGAAGATTGTGATGAGAAAACTGATGAGGAAAATGAGAAATTTTATTCAGCAGATGAGTCTGAGACAGAGTCTGAGCTGAAATTAAGAAAAAGAAAACGATTTCAAAATTAAGAGGAAAATTTCAGAAAACTGTTTTGCACTCGACTGAAAAGGGAGAATGCTCTAAGCAAAAACCTGTGAAGAAGATTGTAGAACAGAAACAAAAATTTAAAAATGAAGAAAAAAACTCATCAGTACGATCATCCAATCAAAAGGAAAAATTACAAAAAGTAGAAAATGAAAATTCAAAAATTGTTGGTTGCAGGACAGACCACAGTACTTCAAAGCCAAATCCAACAATCAAGAGGAGAAAGGAATATCACCAAGCCAAATAGTGCTTTGATCTGAGCGTTTGGTATGAAGATGGTGATTGGTACGATAACAGAATGTGTTACAAATGTGGTTATCAAGGACACATTGCTGTTAACTGCCAGAGACAGAGATTTGAGACAAGAAGATGCTATAATTGTCAAATCAAAGGACACATTGCCAGAGATTGCCCAAGGAAATCAAGTGAAAGATTGAGGGTTAATTCTCAGAAAATGGCAAAGAAAATACCAGTCGTTGTCAAGCCCAAAGAATTGAAAGCTTCGGGTCAAAACGTTAAAGAACAGAAGGTCAAAGAATCTAAAGTTCAAGAAACAAAAGTGAAGCTTTCTCAGGGGCAGAAAGACCGACTGAGGAAAAAGAGAAAGAAAGCGAGAGAATATCTCGAAAAGATTTTGTCCTCGGGTTCACCCGACAGCTCGAAGAAGAGTTCTGATGAATCAACTTCCTCGGCTGCAAAGTCAAGCAAGATGAATTCTTCAGATACAAATCTGAGGACTAAAGAGGATAAGAAGAAGAAGAAAGTGAAGTTTTCACTTCCTGGCGATGAATCTGTTTCTTCAAAAACAAAGGAGCCACATGTCGGTGATGAATCTGACTCATTAAAGTCAGACAAGCCACATTCAGGCAATGATTCTGGTATGGTAAAACCAGAAGAGCCATGTGTTGAGGTAAAGGTCGAGAATTCTAATTTAACAATGGATGAGAAAAATTTTCCACCATTGTTGAATAAGAATTCAAAATCACCCAAGGCTGGTCAGGCTTGGGTGAAACTTTTCAAATAGAAAAACCTGACTTGCCGGAGTTCCCAGGTTGGTAAGCGTGGAACATGAATCGGCATCTTTTAAATCGGTGTTTGAAGGTTTTTGCAGGAATTGCCGGAGCTCCCAGGTTGGTAAGCGTGGAGCATGAATCGGCATCTTTCTTGACTTTTATTCGGTAACGTCAATCATGCAAACTGTAAAGAGGTTTGGTTGTGTTTGTGAATGTTTTACAAGTGGTACAGAGGATTCTGAACTGCATATGGTAAATCAAGGACATTAACTTGTACTTGGATTTTCCTACTTTTGTGTAGAAAACAAGATGATGAAGTAACCCCGTACCTAAACTGTTTGGTAAACAAACTAAGTTTTCCGGAAAAGCCATTTTGATTAAAACAAACTTAAGTGTTTTGAAATCACAATGGGAAAATAGTTTGTTGTGAGGGGGAGTTCTGATTGTTTATGCCAGGTGGATAGAGAATTGAAATGATTCTCATCAGGTTGTCAAGTTTGTACAGTTTGTTTCAAATTTTCCCAGAAAATCAAAATTGAAACATATTTTGATTTTAGGGGGAGAAAAATTTTAAAAAAAATTAGAAAATTTGAAAATGTCAAAAACATTAAAAATTTAAAAATGAGTTTTGTTGTGAAAAAGAGGAAATGATTGTAAATCAGTGGACTATCACAACATGCTAAAGAAATGTAATGTAAAATGTGATAAAGGGTCTCACTGATGATGTGACGATAGGTTTTTGTACATTTAGTAGATTTATTCGGGATATAAACCTAAAATTTCAAACTTATGAAATTCGTGGGGAACACTACTTGGATATATAGGTAACCCCTGAAATCTCGTTTGAAAGGTCTCGTATTCTGATATACTAGGTGTTTATACTCTATGATGTCTGGGGTATTATTCTGGGACTTCTGCTGAACGGTAGTTCTGACCTAGTCCTTGGCTAATACTTTTCGGAAAATGCTTGAAACATAGCATAAAGCCCTCAGCTGATTAGACAATAAAATTGATAATCATCTGTTGTAGCTGAAAAGATCCTCTAAAGGGGACACACTGCTAAGTCGAAGCTGATATCTCTCTGCTGAACGGAAGTTCTGACCTGAGATCCCTCAGTTCTCGCATCTTTCCCCTAATTTATGTACAGACATCATTGTAGTGTTCATACCTGTAAGACTGAATATTGGGATTCTGGATACGGGAGTATATTCAAGAGGTGGGACACATGAATTGAACTAAGTTCATAAAATACCTAAATAGTATCCTGAATAGATTGAAAATTGTATGAAAATTTAAGAGGACAATTATATCGTCAATCTACGTGAATCGTTTAGAACTTAAAACGATTAAAAGCTTAACGGTGCTTGTGTTATGTCTCAAAAACTGATATGATCCTCTTGCACAAACTCACAAAAATATGTTTGTTTTGCATTTAAATTTCTGTCTTTGCAATTATGTTTCATATTTTCAAAAATCCAAAAAGATTTTCGACAACTGATGGTGAAGAGCTGATTTTCAAAATCTCAAAGGCTAAACTTGATGAACATACAGGTTGGTTAAGACATTTGAAATGTTTAAAATGATTCATTAATTTTTTTTAATTTGAATCAGAAATTGGAATGTTTCAAATTTTGAAAGGTTTAAATGTGAAAATTCTCAAATGATTTGTTGATTCATTAAGTTGAATCACAACTTTATTTGTTTGTGATAGAGTGTTTGAGATATATGCAGATGATGCAGATGATGAGCTGAACAGAGAGAAGTCAGGAGATAATTTCTATGGTGGTAACAAATCCCAGATGTCTATCCTAGCAGGGTGATAGGGGAAGTCTGATGAAAGTTATAGCCAAAGAAAGAAAGATCCAGGCAGAATTTCTGAAGAAGACCAAGCTATATCCGAGAATGTCATGTTGAAGACTCTCACTGAAGATTCCGTCAACATTCAATCTGTTGATACGCAAAGCCAGGTGTCGATCCCAAAAGCACGGAAGCTTGACGCAAGGGGGAGCCTGAAGAATCTGAAGAAAGAGAACAACGGAAGCTGAAGACAGATCCACCGGGATTCTGTTTGAGCTAGAGTAGTTGAAGACTCTCACTAAAGATTCCGTCAACATCCAAGGGGGAGTTTGTTAGTGCAGTTGTCTGTCGACTACATCTTTGTTCGAGTTTTAGAGAGAGAGAAAGTCAAGTCGCTACGAGTTTCACTACGAGATTGACTACGGCAATATCCAAGGGGGAGATTGTTGATGCATTTATTGTCTATCGCCTTCGTCAATCCGAGTCGTAGTGAAAAGCCGGAAGGAATCAAGAGCATAATGTCATATTTAGTTAGAAATGGCAAGGTGGCAAACTTGTAATTAGTGTGAACTTTCATTAAATAGCCTTGACCATATAAATAGGGGATTATGTCACTAGTTTATAAAGATTTTGATAGAAGATTAGGAGAAGACTTGGAGAGAAGACTTTCTAGAGAGAGAAAGTAGAGAGAGAAAGTTGTGTATTTGTGATTCTTGTACTGTACACGTCAAATTTAGCAATGGAATCACGTTAAGTAGTACGTTATTGTGTGTTCGGTCACGTACGTTCACGGATTCCGCACGTGAAACGTTCGTTACGCAATCGAACGGTCTCAAAACCGGTCCTACAAAAATTCCGTAGAAATTCGTACCCCCACAGGAGAAGTAATTTTAATCACAGGAGATAAACCTCAAAAGCCACTGAAATTTATTTCAGTAATGAAGTTGGTCAGTTATTCAAGAAAACAAGGAATGGTGTATATGATTTCTGTAATCATTAACACTAAGAATAAGGAACTTCAGAAAATCCCAGTAGTCTCAGAATATCCTGAGGTATTCCCAGAAGAACTACCAGGATTACCACCTGATAGGGAAGTAGAATTTAGAATTCATCTAATTCCTGGAACTACACCAATAGCCAAAGCACCTTACCGGCTAGCACCTACTGATATGCTAGAATTGAAAAAGCAGTTAGATGAATTACTAAGCAAAGGATTTATACAACCTAGTTCATCCCCTTGGGGAGCACCAGTGTTGTTTGTGAAAAAGAAAGTTGGATCGATGAGAATGTGTATCGATTATAGGGAACTGAATAAGGTTACAATTAAGAATCGATACCCATTACCTAGGATTGACGATCTTTTTGATCAACTCCAGGGAGCTAGGTATTTTTCTAAGATAGACTTACGCTCCAGATACCATCAGTTGAAAGTACAAGAGGAAGACATACCTAAAACTGCTTTCAGAACTAGGTATGGTCATTATGAGTTTACAGTCATGCCCTTTGGACTAACAAATGCACCTGCAGCATTCATGGACATGATGAATCGGATTTGTAAACCGTACTTGGATAAATTCGTAATTGTCTTCATCGACGATATACTTATTTATTCCAAAAGTCAGGAAGAAGATTGTGAGCACCTGCATGCACTCTTAACTTTGTTAAGGAAGGAAAAGCTTTACGCCAAATTCTCGAAGTGTGAATTCTGGCTGCAAGAAGTGCAATTCTTAGGACATATGGTAAATCACGAAGGTATTCACGTAGATCCTTCTAAAATAGAAGCAATTACCAAATGGAAGGTTCTGGAAACAGCCTTGGAAATTAGAAGCTTTCTAGGCGTAGCTGGATACTATAGACGATTTATTAAGGATTTTTCTAAGATAGCTGTACCTTTGTCTAAACTGACTTGTAAAGCAGTTAAGTTTGAATGGGGACCTAGACAAGAAGAAGCTTTTAAGATATTAAAGCAAGGATTGACAAATGCTCCAATTGTAGCTTTGCCGGAAGGAACTGAAGATTTTGAAGTATACTGTGATGCTTCAAAATTAGGATTTGGATGTGTGTTGATGCAACGCAAAAGGGTAATAGTGTGTGCCTCCAAGCAATTGAAGAAGCACGAGGAAAATTATACGACTCATGATTTAGAATTAGGAGCTATAATTTTTTCCCTTAAGATTTGGAGACATTATCTGTATGGAAGTAAGTTTACTGTTTATACAGATCATAAAAGTTTAAGGTACATATTTGGGCAAAAAGAATTGAACATGAGGCAAAGAAGATGGATGGAAATCCTAAGTGATTACGACTGTGATATTCAATATCACGAAGGAAAAGCAAATGTAGTCGCAGATGCTCTAAGTCATAAGTATCCTGAAAAGCAAAAGCGAGTCCGTGCTCTTAGATTAAATCTGCAATTTGATTTAATGGAACAATTGAAGAAAGTTCAAGAAACAGCAATCGAAGACGATGCTGAAGGAATGAAAGGACGAATAAAAGAATTAGAGCAAGGAACTGATGGAATTTGGAGATTCCACAAGAAAAGAATTTGGGTACCTAAGCCAGGAGATTTAAGGAATAAGATTCTAGAAGAAGCCCATAAATCTAGGTATACCATGCACCCAGGTAACAATAAGATGTACCAAGATTTAAGAAATAATTTTTGGTGGATAGGAATGAAAAAGGATATAGCTGAATATGTATCCAAGTGTCTTACTTGTTCACAAGTAAAAGCAGAACATTAGAAACCTTTGGGACTACTACAACCGTTAGAGATGCCGGTATGGAAATCGGAACTCATAACAATGGATTTTGTTACTAAGTTACCTAAAACCAGAAAAGGTAATGATGCCATTTGGGTAATTGTGGATCGATTAACCAAATCAGCTCATTTTCTACCCATGAAAGAAATCTTTAGCATGGAAAGGTTAGCGAAGTTGTATGTAGACGAAGTAGTATCCTTACATGGAATTCCGCTCTCCATTGTATCGGATAGGGATAGTCGTTTCACTTTTCATTTCTGGACAAGTTTCCAGGAAGCAATGGGAACCATATTAAATTTAAGTACTGCATATCATCCTCAAACAGACGGACAAAGTGAAAGGACGATACAAACCCTGGAAGACATGCTCCGAGCATGTGTAATTGATTTTGGTGGTAATTGGGATAACCACTTACCCTTAATTGAATTCTCCTATAACAATCATTATCATTCAAGCATTGAAGCTGCCCCATTTGAAGCACTATATGGACGTAAGTGTAGAACTCCAGTTTGTTGGGCAGAAATAGGAGAAAGTCAATTATCAGGTCCTGAAATTGTGCAAGAAACCACCGACAAGATAACACAAATCAAGGAAAGACTGAAAACGGCTTGAGATCGTCAGAAAAGCTATGCAGACAATCGCCGCAAGCCGTTAGAGTTTCAAGTCAGAGACAAGGTACTTTTGAAAGTTTCTCCTTGGAAAGGAGTAGTACGATTCGGTAAGAAAGGAAAACTGAGTCCAAGGTACATAGGACCATTTCTAGTAATCCAACGAATAGGACCAGTTGCTTATCGTTTACTACTAGCAGAAGAATTAGCGGGAGTACATGATGTATTTCATGTATCCAACCTCAAGAAAT
This sequence comes from Helianthus annuus, assembly GCF_002127325.2. NCBI lineage: Eukaryota > Viridiplantae > Streptophyta > Magnoliopsida > Asterales > Asteraceae > Helianthus > Helianthus annuus. The sequence goes on from NC_035446.2 coordinate 3,039,343, forward strand.
GTCTATCGGACGAATCCCTGATAGTACCTCTTCAAGATATTGAGGTAAATGAAAAGCTGAAATTTGTAGAGAAACCACTACAGATATAAGATAGAAAGATTAAGTTTCTCAAGCACAAACGACTAGTATTAGTCAAAGTCAAGTGGGATTCAAAGAGAGGGCCTGAATACACTTGGGAGCTAGAATCAGAAATGAAGCGGAAATATCCTCATCTATTCCAGTAAATCTCGAGGACGAGATTTTTATTAAGGTGGGGAGGATGTAACAACTCTCACTAAAATTATTACTTAGTATGTTAATTGTCCAATTAGGAAACCCTAATTGAGAAACCCAAGTAATTATGCATAAACCCTAAAATTTTCAGAACAATCGGAATCAGGATCAGGGCCCCTAAAACTCAGGGGGGGGGGGGGGTAAACCCTAGCTGACGATTATCTTCATAATTTACTGTAGAAAGTAAATTTCGTCGAATTATGACTCACTAAGGCTATGTTGGACACGAACCTACCCTACCCTAAAACTTGACCCATCGCGCCACGCGAAGGAGACAAGTCTCCCTGTCGCGCCACGCGAGGAAGTCAATTTTCAAGTATAAATAGGGGGGTTGGCACTTGAATGTTGGTGTTAGTTCGACGTCCAAATTCCAAATATACGCTGAGATAGAGTCCAATTACTATAAACACACACGAATCACTAAACGCTGCCGCGATAAACAGGGTAATAATTGGATCGCTATTACGATTCAACGTCCGATCGATTGAAACTATCTAGCGAATGTTTAAGTGCTGCTCAGTTTGGGTTTATACTTTGTCATTCGTCATTAATTCGATGGATGTTTAAGTATCGCACTTTGTCATTTGTTGTGAGGGTTTAATCTCGTGAATTGTCGTAAATGTTGTATTAGTTACTAACCCAGTTCGTGTGCATTGTTATTTAATTTAGGTTAAACAGGCTAATCAGTAGATTAAACTCCGCCCGCATAAATCTGCAATGTGAGTCATTCTCTTTTTATCAATTATGCTTTACAAAACTCCAAACTTTTTTCAAAGTTATAATTATTGGGATTAAGTCTTTGTAGTCTTCATTACAGCCGGTATGTGTGGTTTTGTATACATTACTTGTCAATCCATCACCATTGGACAACGAGATAGCCAAGGGGTGATATGACCATAGTCACAGACACCATTGGACAACAAGATAGCCAATGGGTGGTCGAGTGACAAATACCGTGGGTATATGGTTGACATGTAGAAACATTGTAATCACTCTTAATACTGTAAATTATAACAAAAGTATCGTTTTAAACAAAATGAATGATTTACTCAGTATTTCCCCGCTGACAAAACCTTTTTCAAACATGTTTCAGGTGATCTGTTGTGATCCAGGAAAAGTGCCGTGAAGCACTACAAGCTTAAGGAAGTGGCTCAATATAAATAAATAAAGAAACATGTTTTGTAAAATATAGATTTCCCAGTGAAATCACTTTATTGTAAATTACAGGGTTTTATCCCTAAATTATGTAATAAAATAAACGGGCATTTTTAGCATTAAAAGATCATGTATTAAAGACTTCCGTTGTCGCCTAAATTAATTACCACGGGGTTCCTGTCCCGCGGCTCTGGACCGGGTCAAACCGGGGCTAGGGCCGTGAGACCTTCCTTTTGTTTGATGTTCCAAAACTCATCCGCCAACTTTTGAAGCTCGTGGGGAGGGCATAACTCTTTCATCCTGATGTCCTTCAACTCGTCCCACGTAAGCCCGTAAGCTGCATCATTTCCACGCTTGTTTCTCTCAGCAGTCCACCAGTCCAAAGCCCTGGACCGGAAAATGCCGGTGGCGTTAACAATGCGGAGATTACCAGGACAGTTGCTTTGGCGTAGGGTGACTTCAATAGAATCAAACCATTGAAACATGGTAGTAGGTCCATCTTCTCCGGTGAATTCTTTGGGTCCGCAAGCTTTGAACCGCTTGAAGCTAAAAGCAGACTTAGGAGCATAAGTCCTGGACTCTTCAGAAGACTTGCTAGCGTTTTCATTCAGCTCGCTAACAATTTGCGGGATAACTTTCGCCATCTGCTTAGCGACGAGGGCGGCGATACGTTTGTCATCATGATTGCGGTGAGCAGAACGGGAGTGAAACGATCCAAATGACGACATTGTCTGCAACAGACATCGCCATAGGACATAGACATAAATTTCGATTAGCCCTAGTGTAGACTCTCACTCAGCTCTAAACTACTACACATAAAGCTCAGGAATATGTTCAATCACGTAAGAACATAATTACATAGACACGTAACCACATAAGCACATAATTCACAGAAACCATGCGGCCCCACTATATTTTCCACGTATCCACCAACATATATAGCACGTATTCACCTATTATTCAAAGTTCGCGCGTTCGAGAATAGCCATTGCGAATAGCGAGTACACAGCGAGTAGCATATCATAAGCGAGTATCATAACAAGTGATTACCCACAAGTAGTAGCGATTTGTTAGCGAGTTGAGATAGATGTGCAGTGCGAGTTGTGTGTGTCGATCAAAGCGAAAAGGGAGAAGCGTATACATCACCAAAAATCGAAACACATAAACAGGTAAAATCACATAAAACACATAAAATTCCACATAAAAACGACAAATATCAGAGTCAGCAGTTGCGGGGTCAGAATCAGAACACATAAAATCTGCGATTGCGAGTTTGAAATCGAAAATAGATTGTCTAAGGATTAATAGACGTTGACTACCCAAAGTGATTCGACTATTCTCAGGGACTATAAGTATACGTTTTGGCCTAATAGAGTGTGCTCTATCACCGACACATGGTGAATGGCACGCATCCTTTCGGTTACTTACGCCACTCGAGTTGTTGGAATCCATCAAGACTTTGGTGAGAGTTTTGTAAAACCAAAATAGAGAGTGGAACGAGTCATCAAGGTTCGGGTTTCGCCCCTAACTTAGCGACTACATTCCTGTGTGTGTGATAGAATCACGAGATTTTGAGAGAAAAATCTGCGTCGAAATACGGATTTCACTACTGATTCAACGCAAATTCTCTTGTTTATAGTAAAATGCGGGTCGAACAAGCGATCTGATCAAGAGTTTGCAGTTTTCACACCTAATCTCGATCTAATCACTCGCTCATTTTCGAAAATAGTGTAGCGCGACTACCTTAGAAAAGGTAGTGTGATGGTATAGCATAACGGCGAGATGATCGAGTAATGCCAATACGCTCGTGCGGAACCCCTAACGGGTTTGCACAAGGCGATCTGTTGGTACTTAGACTATAGACTAGGTCGTTTCTAAGACATCGACCCGGACTAGGCCGAGTCTTGCCTAACTCCCTATAGTTATGGCTCTGATACCAATCTGTCACACCCCAACCGATGACGGAAACCTCTGGGCGCGACACTGAGCGAAACAGATTGTCCAGGATAAATCCATAACAACTAAATTACCAGATATTTAAATATTATGTCCCATACCATAACATACCAAAGTAAATAGTTATTACATACCAAATATCTCAAGACAAATAACATGTTCCGACAACTCAGTTTTAAATTGTTTTTGTTGGTTTCTAGACTCCATCCTAGCTCAATTCCATCAAATAGCAAGCAAGCATCCTAAGAACCTGTCACATACGTTAAAATAGAGGTCAATACACATAGTGTAAAGGTGAGCATACAAGTTTAATAATATAACAGAGTTCGAAATTGTTTATGCATAACCAGCATGTAACATGTAACAAAGTGAAGGCTAGTAGGTTATCGACAGAGAAATATGCACAGACATGGCTAGTAGGTTATCGACAGAGAAATATGCACACACATATCCCCACTAGGACATATGAAGTAAAGCCCTTAACAACCACTGTCCACGACAGGTGCTGAGTCCAAATTATAGTACTATCGTTGCTAAGGTGTCAGGCAACAATCACTATGTTAACATAACATACAAGCATTCATCAAATAACACGTAGCATGCAATAATCGTATAAATAGAGTTTGCGTTGTGTGTCGATTGTGATTTAGAATAAGTAACGTATGTAACACCCAAAAGTGCATAAAGCAAAAATGGTTCGAGTATACTCACAGTCTCTCTTGGATTGAAGGGATCGCTGAGAGATTAGCCTGAATCAGTTAACGATAGCATAAGAGATGAACGACACATAAAACGGTGAAGAGTGGCTAAGTGTCGAGTGGTAATCCGATCGGATGGCAATCCGATCGGTTGGTCATACGATCGGATGTCAATCCGTTCGGATGGTCATCCGATTAGATAGCCATTCAGTCGGATTGACATTCGTTTGAGAAGGATGTGTTTGTGTATGATGGCTTTGAAGTTTTCATTGTAGCATTTTGAAAACAGAGAAGTATCTCTACCTTTCAGGTCAATCGATCGAACGGTCGTTCAATCGGATAGCGATCTGATCGGCAAGACATTTCTAGTGAGAACAAGTTCACAGCAGGATGGTCATCCAATCGGATGGTCTTCCGATCGGATAGCAATCCGTTAGAACTGATGACCTTTGAAAATTATGAAAATGTCTAAGTGTTGAAGTTCCAAATGTCAATCGATCGGATGGTCATTCGGTCGGATGGCAATCCGATCGAACGATAATCCGTTCGACATTCAGTTTGTTTGAAATTTGAAAATGTTAAGTGTGGAAACTCAAGTGCTATCCGATCAGATTGCAGTTCGATCGGATGGAAATCCAATCGGACGACAATCCATCCCAACGAATCTGATAGTCCTGAACTTGATTGTTTTGAAAGTTTGCGGTTTGATCGAGACGGTATGACAACGTGCTAAACAACGGGGACTCCATCAGACCCAGGTTACCCGATTGAACGGGAACCACCCCAATCCGATTAGTTAACTGTTCGTGATGGTTGTTCCTGTTTAATCCGAAATCGGTTATCTCTTTGATAGAAACCAGTTCTCAGACCGGTGCTTCACTACGAAATGAGTAGATGTCCTGAATGAGCTCCGATTCTATCGGTTTTGAGTGCAATGAGTGTAAAAGAGTTGAAAAAAAGTTGGAATAGTATCTTTCAATCCTTTTACCGTTGAAAATGTTTAGATCTATGCGAAAACAATGTTAAATCTTGTGGAAATCCTTCAGATCTGAGTTATCCTTGGTGGAATGAGGTCAAAACTTGAAGTTCATAAGAACTCCATGATGACATCATCCTAGAACACCTCAAATCTGCTGATTTCACAGTTAAAAGTTAAGATTCAAAGGTGAAAATGATGAAGAAGTGTGTGTAGATCATAGAAGTACAAGATTTAAGTTGAAAACTTAGAAGAATCGTGAGAATTCGAGAGAAAAGTGGTCTGGAACGCTGGTCGAACGAGAGAGAGCTGTCACATCACTATTGTGATGTGACAGGGGGTATTTATAGCTTGCCAAAAGAGGAAAGTGCACAATTGTCAGATAGGATCACTTCGATCGGATAGCCATCCGATTGGATGGTCATCAGATCGGATGACCATTCGATCGACTGGTCCGGCGAGTTGAGTTTCGGCGTTCGTTTTGCGTTTTGAGCGTTGCGATGCGTTTTTGAGCGAGTATCGATTAGGCGATCTGATATATTAATAATAATCACACAAATACTATATCTAACATACAATCATCATAAATTACTTGCGTTTAGCGTTTGCGATTAAGTTGCGTTGCGATAGAGTTACGGTTGCGCTTCGATTATTCACCACCAAACATAAAGTAAACATGAACAAGTAACACATAAGTAACACACACACATAAAAAATATTCAGAATCTATCAATCAAGTTGCGAACACGATTGCGGTGCGATTAGCGAATAAGCGATAAAACATGCAATAAACATCGATTAAACCTCGATTATTAACAGATAATCCACATAATACAACTAAAGCAAATAAATAAAAAGATTCGATTACAAGTCACTGACGTACAATTAATAGTTAATCAAGGAGTGACAGATCGCAATTAGCAATCTTTTCTTCCTTTGACTTCGACTTTGACTTTCGTAACACGGGGTATTACACCTAGTCAGGTCGACACTGTTGACAAGGCCATCGCGAAGTACATTTAATGCCTTCCCCCCTTCGATGATGAACCTCGTCGAATCTGTCTCACCCAAGACTCTTGAAGATACATACTGTTTAGCCACCAACTCATCCACAACTGCGTTCTTCATGGAACCTTCGATAAGGGTTCATCAAAGAGTGCTCACCAAGGCACCACCGATACCTTCATTGTACCAGCACCAAGCAAGCCATCCTCAAAGAACAGCAAAAAAGGCAAGAAGCGGAAGGCTTCAAGCTAGAACTGTGCGGTAGTCACTCCACAAATCCCTCATCCACTCCAACAAGTTGCTTCAACCAACCTTGAGCCAACCATGAAAGCTTACACTGGGACTCATCACAAGTGTAATACATGTTTATACCATCATCCCTTCCACACACCTTGCCGCCTATTGCAATAGATTCAGTCATTTTGCCAACCAGTGCCGAAGTGGCCCAAAGCCACAACGTAATTAAACCCAAGCCATCACTGCAAACCAAACCCTACCCAAAACCAACCTCAGCCTCAAGCCAACACAGGCCGAGCAAGTTTCAAGTGTGGCGATCCCAATCATCTCACCAATGTCTGTCTTCAGCGCAACAACAACAACAACCAGCAGCAACAGCCTCAACAAGCGCGTGGTAGAGCCTTCTATAACACCACAACCGTAAGATACAACAAACCGCGGTGGTAACGTCGGGGAGTCACGTTACAGAAATTATTTCACAACATATGGTATATAAGGCTTTGTTTTATTGAATTAATAAATTACATTGTCTTGGAACAAAAATAAATAAAATACAACAATTGTCCTTAAGTTTTAAGGTAAACTAAGGCCCGAGTCCATCCTACGTGTAATACACGTTCAACATCATCACACATTAGCACCTGAAACATATGTGAAATTAACATCAGCATGGAAAGCCGGTGAGTAACATAGGTTTTGTGAGTCAAATTCATGGCTTTGTATTTATTATTGTAATACCTCGTCCGACTATGAGAGTCAATGAGTGAAAACCTTGTATCCAAACTTGTATTAAAATATTTGGTATTGCAATATGTTTAACCAACTATAAAAGTTGGTATGAGTTATAAACCTTGTAGCTATGAATCTTGACAAAAGAGTTTCTTTTGTTAACTGTATAAGAAAAACGATTTAAAAGAAATCTTTGTATGGTTTATATCTTTAATTGAAAATCGCTCGTGACTTGTCCAAAACCATTTGTCCTTGTTTATAGTGATTTGGATAATGCTACAATAGGTAACACAATAAGAGCATTTATATATAGGAAGTACCAGCGGCGTATCCACTAAGCACTTATCATATTGCACTCGCCTTGTTATCTAAATCACTTACTATGTATAAACCAATCGTCCGTGTCATAAACCAATCGTCCTTGTCATAAACCATTTGTCCGTGTTATAAACCAATCGTCTTTGTTTTAATTGTGTAAACTGTGGTCGTTTTGGTGAATAAATTCAAGCCTGTGTTGACTCGTCTCGACTAATAGACCACCAAAGGGTCTATTAAAATATTCGACTAACAAACCACCAACGGGTTTGTGAAAATACAGTTTCTGTTGTTCCTCAAACTTCCCCACAAACCCAGGGAAATCTGGTAATGGGATTGTCAGTCCGATTGTACCATAACATACTACTGGTCGGCTTGGCCAAAATTAATGAATGTCATTCGTGTCATGGATAACGCACCAACAAGTTTTCCACATTATTAAAAACATGTTGTTATATATAAACCATAAGCTTTGTTTTGAAAACTTGAAAATGATTTAGCACATATGAATCACCAAAACATTTGAAAAACATAGAAGAGGGGACTATGTACTCACTCGGATTGCGTATATATCTTGTGTAAACAAAGCTCAAGTGTTCAAGTGGTTCCTAATGTATCGGATAACTATATGTTAGTGTATTGAGACTTTAAACGGGAGATCGGATAGAATGAGGTTTATAACCAAACGAGTGAAGGATCTCGTGTAGTATGGTTCATAATACCTTACATTCTGATTGGAAAGGGTTCCTAAATGTTTTGACCCGTTACGACTTGTTAAAGTGGTTTAAGTCACGTTAACGGGTCGTAAGCGTAACTGTGGGTTCGGATGGTTAAATAAGTCCTATGAAGAATCTGGTATGTCAAAACAAGTTAATAATGTTGTGCGATCAGTTTAGATGTCAAAACAATGGTCTTATATGCTTAAAACTATTTTATGCGCCAAAAGGGCATTTTCGTAATTTAAAGGTACATATAATCGACTCGTCATATGACTAACCAAACGACATGACCATAAGGTATAACCTCAGAGGGTAATTTCCTATATTACTATGGTCATAAAAATGCGCTTGGTCGAATCCTAAGATTGACCAAACGGGTCAGATTCGAAAGTCAAAGCGGTAGTCAAACTGCTCGACTTTCGACTAAGGAAAATTATAAACTAGAAATGACTAGTTAGACATGTTAGAACATGTCTAATAATGTTATAAAACTGATTTGGGGTCAAAATTTAAGTTTTAATATCCGAAAACACTTTCGTCGTAAAATACACTTTTATACATTTTTTACTTTTATTTCGTAAAAGTTTGACTCGTCTTTTCGCCTACTAAACGTGGTGATCAGAAGGTGCAATCTCAAGGGATTAATACCTTTGTGATTACAATCACGTTGCAAAGTTCAATTTGAACTTTGACTTGACCAAAAAGGTTAGAACCGAAAGTCAAAAAAGTCATTTTGTTTAACTTTTGGCTCATAAATAGCCAAAATAATGAAATAGACTAGGAGAGAACACTTACTTGTGCTCTAGGAATGATAGAACTTCAGTAGCAGGCTTCCAATTGTTGGAAACAAGCTCCAAAAGAATAGAGGAAGAAGATAGAAATGAGCAAGTTGGAATGAACAAAGGACCTTGCTATTTATAGTGATCTTGAGCTCATCAATTCAAGCCAAGTGTCCCTCCAGGTGTTATGACATGCTTAGTGTCCTCCCAGGTGTCCAAACGAGAAGAAAAGTGGAAAATTTGTGAGCTTGGAGGCTAAGGAATGAGCAGGTTGCTGCTAAGTGGTTTCTGCTATGCTGGGTGTCCCTTACGGACCGTAAGGATGGGGTCTTACGGTCCGTAAGACCCTTAGAAGCACAAAAGTTTTCTTTGTTGGCAGTTTTGGCCCTAGACTTGTATTATCGCGTTTTTATCATTTTTAACCCATTTAACTTAATATTTAGGATATATAAAGGTGTTAAGGCATGTGTAACTTGGATTTTGTTCTTGAAATGTCGTGAATATCATTTCGCTCGATCGTACGATTACGTATTTCGTAAATAAAATATAACATTTTATTATACATGAAAATGATCGAAATCATACAATGTTTGAAAAATAGCAAATGTCAAAGTATCCCCTACTTTCAGAGATTTCGTCCCGAAATTTAATTTGAGGAAACATGTGAGAAAAGATGTGGGTATTTCGCTTTCATTTGATCCTCTCGTTCCCTGGTAAACTTTGGGCCACGTTTGGATTCCCAACGAACTTTAACAATTGGTATCCGTTTGTGCTTGAGTTTCTTGCTTCACGGTCCAATATCTCCATAGGTTTCTCGACAAAGTGCATAGTGTCATCAATGCAAATTTCGTCAAGAGGGATGTGGAGGTTTTCATCGGCTAAACACTTTTTCAAGTTGGACATGTGGAAAGTTGGGTGAACGTTCCCAAGTTCAGAAGGTAGATCAAGTTTGTAGGCCACCTTTCTTATCCTTTCAATGATCTTAAAAGGTCCCACATATCAAGGTGCAAGTTTTCCTTTCTTCACAAATCTAACCACACCTTTCCAAGGGGATACCTTGAGAAGGACGCGATCACCAACTTGGAATTCCAAAGGCTTGCGTCGTTTGTCAGCATAACTCTTTTGACGACTTCTAGCTGTCAAAAGGTTATCGCGGATCTTTTTTACTTTGTCTGTTGTGTCTAGAATAAGTTCAGGCCCGGTGAGTTTAGCTGCACCAACTTCATTCCAACAGACAGGTGAACGACATTTTCGACCATAGAGTGCCTCGAAACGAGCCATGTTAATGCTAGAGTGATAACTGTTGTTGTAGGAGAATTCGGTCAAAGGTAGATGCGAATCCCAGCTATAACCAAAGTCGATCACATAAGCTCTAAGCATATCCTCAAGTGTTTGGATTGTCTTTTCAGTTTTTCCATCCGTTTGAGGATGATATGCAATGTTCAAATTGAGTTTGGTTCCCATAGCTGATTGCATGGTCTTCCAAAAATGAGATGAGAAGCGAGCATCATGATCTGATATGATGTTCAAAGGAACACCATGACGAGATACAATCTCATCAAAATAGTTCTTAACAAGCTTGTCAGCAGATAAATCCTCACGAATCGGCAAAAAGTGTGCTGACTTTGTTAGACGATCAATGACTACCCAAATGGCATCATGACCTCTTGAAGCGCATGGTAGTTGAGTGATGAGATCCATAGCAATGTTCTCCCACTTCCATATTGCAATCCTTGGTTGTTCAAGCAAACCAGAAGGACGTTGATGTTCTGCCGTGACTTTAAGACAAGTTAGGCATTTGGACACGTACAAGGCTATGTCCGTCTTCATATCCGGCCACCAATACTGGGTACGAAGATCCATGTACATTTTGTCTGCTCCAAGATGAATAGAGTAACAAGTCTTATGTGCTTCGTCCAACAACAAGGTGCGGAGATTGTCTAGGTTTAGAACCCACAAATGGTTCAAGAAATAGAGTAGCTCATCATCTTTTGTTTTACGCTGAAGCACAAGATTATGTGGCAGTTCATTTTTCAACAAGCCTTAGTTTACACAAGTACATTGATCTTGGAAAATTCATGTTTGGATGTCAGATCGAAATCAAACACAATGAAGCTTGACATGTTCTTTACGACTAAGTGCATCGGCTACGACATTCGCCTTACAAGGATTGTAGCGAATCTCACAGTCGTATCGTTTAGAAGTTCGACCCAACGTCGTTGCCTCATTTTAGTTCCTTTTGATTTAGAATATGTTGGAGACTTTTGTGGTCTTTGAAAACTACACCATTTGTACCATAAAGTTAGTGCCTCCAAATTTTGAGAGCAAAAACTATAGCACCTAACTCAAGATCATGAGTTGTGTAGTTCTTTTCATGGATTTTCAATTATCTTAATGCATAGGCTATGACTTTGTCTCTTTGCATGAGAACACAGGTAAGGCCATAATGAAATCGTCGTTGCCATCGGGTAAGGATAGAATTGGAGCATCTCAAAGCTTTTGTTTCAAGGTTTGGAAAGCTTGTTCTTGTTTGGGTCCCCACTCAAAAGGTTTATTCTTTTGAGTCAAAGCAGTGAGGGGAACTTCAGTCTTGAAGAAGTTCGTGATGAAACGACGGTAATAGCCAGCGAGACCAAGAAATGAACGAACTTCTGTAGGAGTAGGAGACTCTAGTCCTTAATCGCACTGAGTTTAGAAGGATCGACATGTATACCTTGTTCGTTGACGATGTGACCCAAGAATTGAAATTCTTTAAGCCAAAATTCACACTTGAAGAATTTGGTATAAAGTTGTTCCTTCTTTAGAAGTTCCATCGTTAGACGAAGATGATGTCCGTGGTCAGCTCGGGATTTTGAATAAATCAAAATGTCGTCGATGAAAACAATGACGAACTTGTCTAAATGAGGTTTACAAACCCTATTCATTAAGTCCATGAAGACAGCAGGAGCATTAGTCAAGCTAAAAGGCATGATAGTGAACTCGTAATGATCGTATCGAATGCGAAAAGCAGTTTTAGGAATATCTTCCTCGAGTACATAAAGTTGATGAAATCCAAAATGGAGATCAATCTTTGAGAAACATGTAGCACCTTGTAGTTGATCAAAAAGATCATCAATACGAGGTAGGGGATATTGACTTTTAATCGTGAGTTTGTTGAGCTCACGATAATCGATGCTCATGCAGAAGGATCCGTCCTTTTTCACGAATAGGACAAGATCACCCCAAGGTGAAAAGCTCGGACGAATGAAAACTTTGTCCAACAGTTCTTGAAGATGTTTCGACAATTCTTGCATCTCAGACGGTGCAAGACGGTAAGGGGATTTGGCAATCGGGTTGGCACCAGGTACAAGTTCTATGCGAAACTCGACTTGGCTACTAGGGTAAGCCATGTAGTTCTTCAGGAAACACCTCAGGATAATATCAAACGATGGGGATGTCTTGAATGCTCTTACTCATGCCTTTCTCCTCTACGATATGTGCCAAAAAGGCTACATAATTCTTTCGTAGGTATTTTTGGGCTTGGGTACAAGTCATGAGTTTTAGACTACTAGATGGTTTCTCTCCGCGGACTTCAAAGATTTCACCAGACGACAGAGGCACACGAACGATCTTATCAAAACAGATCACTTTAGCATGGTGTTTGGTTAACCAGTCCATTCCTACTATGACGTCAAAACTCCCAAGTTGCATTGGCGTGAGGTTAATGGGAAAAAGATGGCTATTGAGGTTCAATTAGCTACAAACTTGAGTTTTGGTGATGGAGGACGCTTAGGTGGTGAAGGTGGATGTGTAGGAAACCATTGTGGTGTTGGAGGTGGTTGGGTTGTTGGTGGTGTGGTGAAAATGATCATGGCAAAGGTTTGACAAACATCTGCTGAAACAACTAGTGTCTCAGCAGCTGTTTGGCTAACATCTGCTAATACATTTGTTGTATCAGCATCTGTTGGGTGAGCTGGTGATGAGGGTGTTGAAGCTTTCTTTTGTGGTGGTTGTTATGGAGAAGGTTTAGCTTTAGGTTTAGCAGAGGATACAGTTTTTGTAGGAGTAGCAGTGGTTTTAGGAGGGATGGCAATTGGTTTTCTGACTTTTCTAGTAGACTTTCTTCTTTTTGAAGTACCAATATCTTCCTTTTTTCCTCTGCTCTGCCTGTTCTTGCTTTATCAAATTTGAAGGGCTTTGCTTTCCTTTGTATCTTGCTTATTATGTTTTTCCAAAACAATTTCTTCAGCCATCTTATTAAGGGTCTCATCAATCCCTTTTTCTTTTCTGGCCTCTAATGTTTTAACAGAAGTTTTTGGTTGAGCAGACTCTGACTTTTGTTGCACCTTTGGTTTTGGTTTTGCTTTTGAATCAGGCTGCAATCTTCTCAGTGAATATTTTTCCCTCTTTTTGGCATCATCATCATCATCTTGAATGATTGTTGTAGGGGCTGAGCCAGTAATTTTGACCAGATGTTCCTTAATGGCCTTAATGTCTGCTTGTGTATCTTGTACCTAGCATCAACCATATTTCTTATAAGTTCTATATGAGTGTTGTGGTTGATTTCAACCAAATTCCTTTGAGCTTGAAGGATGGGTTGCACAGAATTCCACAACTCAATGGCAATTTGCTGAGTGCTAGGTTAACATTTAGAAAGCTCCATCATCTTCTTCATCATTTCTTTCTTGTCAGCAACAGATGTTTCCATTGAAGTCATTCTATCTGTCAATTCTTTATATCTTAATTCATCACCTAATTTAATAGGATCATCTGAATTCCTACCTATGGTAGTTGTATTTGTTCTGATAATAGGAGAAGACTCCAAATCATCATAAAGCCCCTTTTTTCTTGGTTCTGGGGACTTCCCACTGGAACAGAAGTTATAGTTGTAGCCCAACAGTGGTTTCCTTCAAGGGAATCTTAAGTATGTAACCACTGTAACCGATTAATTCAACAGTTTTAGTGGCTGCTCCACTTGAACTACCACCAAGAGTTTCGTGAAACTCAAGGGGTGTAACCTACTCAAATGTTTGTGGGATAGCAGATTGAAGTTGTTCAGACATAGTCATTTGTTGAGGTATACTCTCATTAATGTGTGAGTGAGGGGGTTGTTTTGAGTATGAATTCCAATTGCTTCAAACATAAGTATTATTGTTGGTGGGGAGAGGGTTGTGGTGTAGAAAGCGACATTGCCCTGGGAGAGGGGCTTTTAAGCATATTTTCAAATAAAAGGTCTGTTTCATGATGTGGTGTCCCTGTGCTTACAACATGATCCTTTTGTGAGGATTCATGATGTAACACCCCGTGTTTTCAAAAGTCAAAGTCAAAGTCAAAATTGACTTCTTTGACTGTAATTAGTCTATTTTCATGTTTTACTTTAGTTGTATTATGTGGAGTAAGTGATATCATTCAAAGTAATCGAATGTCTAATCAACGCGAACTGCTTAACGACCTTGAATAGCAGGAAGTAAAAATGCGATAAAGTCAATTAACCAGTAATCAAGCTAATCAAATCATCATCGAACTCGAAACTCGAATTTTGCGACCTTGGTGTTATTATACATGTGTGTGTGCCTTATGTGTTACTTGTGCGTGTTTACTTTATGTTATGTGTGTGGTGATCAATCGAATCGAATCGAAACTCGAAACTCAATCGAACTCAATCAAAATCGAAGTATGATAATTAGTGGAGAAGGGATATTGCAAGATATAGACGCTTGTATGTAGATATAGTAGTTAGGATTAAAAGTAATTTGAATAGGAAACTCTATCGCATTCGTATCATCTTCAATCGGAATCGAAACATTAGAAATCGTCGCACCAAACGCTCGAAACAGGCTATTGATCGATCAGGCTTCCAGCCGATCGAACAGCCTAGCCGATCGGACGGACTGTCCGATCGAACAGGCTGTCCGATCGGGGTGCCTGGCCGATCGGCCAGCCCTTTCCTCTTTGGGAAGCCTATAAATAGCCCTGTCATTGTCACTCTTTCCACTTTTGGAAACTCTCTGACCGACCAGCTCGTGTTCTTCACTATTTCTCAGATTTCTCTCAATCCCGGTAAGATTTCATCCTAAATCTTGTACTTTCTTGATCTATGCACACTCCTACACCTTTCTATCTTTCAAATCTTGATTTCTAACCGTGAAATCATCAAGATCTAAGTGTTCTAGGATGATGTCATCATGGTGTTCTTGAAGAACTTCATGTTTTGGCTTCAATCCACCAAGAATCACTTGGATCAAGCCGATTTCCACATAAACAAACACGGATCTATCATAGATCTGAACATTTACACGGTGCGAAGGATTGAATGAAGGATTTTCCAACTTTCTTTCAACCCTTTTACACTCAATGCCTTCAAACCGGTAGAAACGAAGCTTGAGCCAACTCAGTGATCGTTCTAATAGTTGTGTGGTTCAAGATTCGGATTCTATCTACGAGGTTCGCCGATTTCGGGTTAAACTTTAAGCCCCGTTCCAAACCGTTCACCGGCCGGACTTGGGTGATTCCTGTCCAAGCGGGGGAAACAAGTAAGAACAAAGGTTCCATGGTTCAGCTCGTTGTGAAAATACCTCGATATAACGTCAAACAAGCAGAACAACCAAGTGTTAGACGAACAGGCCGACCAGGTCAGGATGCTGACCGAACGGACATGTTGTTTGAACGAACAACCCAACCGATCAGACATGCTAGCCGAACGACCCGGCCAGCCGATCGGCTAGCATATGGCCCCACACTTTAACAATTTCATGAAGTCTAGTATTGAACGAAGTGCTGTTCGATCGAACATGCTGTTCGATTTGAATTACTCTTCGGATCATGAGATACTATGCTTCAACACTTAATCGATTTCCAGATCGTTCGACGTATTGGAATGCCACCCGATCGAACATGCTGTCCGATCAGGTGACATCCTAATGAGAACTTATTACTGAAGTACCTAACCGATCGGTTAAGCCGACTGATCGAACGACCTGTTCGATCGATCGACCTGAAAGGTAAGGATACTTCAATGATTTCAAATACTGCAACAAAAACTTCAAAAGTTTAAACCATCATACACAAGCACATCCTACTCAAAGGAAGAAATAATCCACTCGAACAGCCCAACCGATCGAGCCTACCGGCCGACCGAACAGGCTGTCCGAATGGATTGTCAAACCGAATAGAACTTACAAACTGTCACACCCCGACCACGTATAACAACAAAACGTGGCGGAAACGTCGGGGAGTGTTGTAACAGAATCATTGTTTCATAACACATGGAAATTGAAATGTTGTTTTATTGATTAAAAGAAATTACAATGTCTTAACAACAAATAAGCATAACATAATTAACTAGTCTTGCGTCTTTTAATGTCACTAAGGCCCAAGTCCGCCTATGTGTATCTTGATCAATCCTATGCATCATCTTCTGAAACACATGTGAAAATATGTACGTCAGCATAAAAATGCCAGCGAGTACATAGGTTTTATTGATTTAGGATTCATGAGTTATAAGTTTAGAAAAAGTTGTTTAAACAAAAGTCAGTCATGATCCTTGTAAAATGTTTTGTTTCATAAATCATTTGAAAAACTATGATAGATATGTATATTTAAAAGAATAATGTAAGGTTAAATGAACAACCAAGTAAAATGAGTTTGTATAAAACAAACTGTTTTGAAAAACAAGTCTTGTGAAAAATATGTTATTTGTGTAAAATGTATAAGTCCAAATTGAATGAATTAAATAACGCTACGACATGTAATATAATACAAGCACTTATATATAGGAAGTACCAGCGGCGTATCCACCATGCTTGTATCACATTACACACGTCTCGTTACTTAAATCACTTACCCAAACAAACCACCAATGTAAATTGCCCATGTCTAAACCAATTGTCAAATGTCTTTGTGAAAACCATGTCAAAATGTTTATGTCAAAATGTAGTCTATGAAATGTGTATACCAACATCAAAATGTCTATGTCAAATGTCAATCAAGTAATGTGTAAACATAATGTCATGTATGGCAAGTGAAATATATGTCAACTAAACCATAGGTAAAAATGCACAAACAATGTACTAAGTATGCAACAAATGGACATACATAACATGTGATGTAGAGTGTACTAAGTATGATGAACATACATAGCATGAAAAGGTAATGTAAAGCAATGTACTAAGTATGCACACAATGGGCATACATAGCAAAAACATAATGAAATCATGTACTAATAGTGTACTAGTGAACATAGCAAGTATATGATATGAAAACATGAAAACACGAAAGTGACAAGTAGGCACATGTGTTTCACCCCAAAATGTTTGAAAAACAGTAAAAGAGGGGACTATGTACTCACTTGAGGATGCTTAGAAGTCTTGAACAACAACCAAGCAAAGCTAGAGGGATCACGGAATCAAACGGCACCCTATATAGATAACTACATAAATAACCGGACCTAATCGGGAGATTGGATAGTATGAGGTTTCGTAAACCAAATGAGTATTGGAACTCATATGATATGGTTTAACAAGGCCCACATACTAAAATGAAACCTAACCTAAGTGCTTACGACCCATTACCACCCGTTTAGGTAGCTTATAATACTTTAACGCGTCGTTCGCGTAAAACGCGTTCGGAACGCCTAACTAGTCCTACGACAAGTAATATATGCCTTAACATGTCTAATATTATTTTCTAATCAGTTTAGATGTCAAAATTTAGGTTACATATGCTTAAAATGAATTTATGCGTAAAAAGGGTATTTTGGTGATTTTCCTAAGGCATATAAACTACCTATCACACGATTAATTAAACCTAGGTGACCATAAGATATAACCTCGGAAGGTTATTCCCTATGCTACTATGGTCACTAAACATGTTTGGTCGGATCCTAATGATCGACCAAACGGGTCGTGTTCGAAAGTCTAAGCGGGTGTTTAGTCCGCTTGACTTACGACTCTACACAAGACTAAACTAAAAAGTGACGAGTTACACATGCTAGAACATGTTTAGTTAAGTTAGAAAACAGGTTTGGTATCAAAACAAACGGTTTTGATACCCTAGAGTAGTTTGGTTACAAAATACGCGAGAAAACGCATTTTGGCCGAAACTACGACTCGTCACTGAGCCTAGATAACGTGGTAATCAGTAGGTATAGTCACCAGGGACTATAACCATCGTGATTACGCTCACGTTATGAAGTTCAAACGAACTTCGCATTGACCATAAACTGGTCAAAGCAGAAAGTCAAATGCAGTTTGACTTTAACGATAAAAACGAATGAAAAGAACGAAAGAATACCCACAGAAGGTTCCCGCAAGCTCTTGATCCGATTTACCCTCAGGTATGAAGTGTTCACTCAAACTTAGAGGGCCAAAATCAGATCAAGTGTGCTTTGGGAGTGGAATAGGTTGGGTATTTATAGGGAAACTAGAGCCGTTAGGATCGTTTATCGGGAAACGAGCTTTAATCTTGGCCCTCCACTTGGGCAAATGGTTTTGCAATACAAGGGGTAGACAAAAACCATCAAAATCCAGCCCATAGTATTGAAAATGTTACATAAAAACCCATGAAAAACAAGCTGGTTGCTGAAAATTGCTTTGCTGAAAAATGGGCACTTTCGCGCCATTTTTTGGCAAAAGTTTCATTTTTGGCAGAACATGTCCCTGCATGCTATAAAGTTGATTTTTGACATGTTTAAGCCCCGTTAACCTTATTTCAAGGCTCTAAATGAAGTTAAAGTATAGGGAACTCAAAACATGCTCAAAAATATTCCGGATGTCGGTTCGTTTGGTCGTACGATCGCGATGTTCGCTTAATTACGACGGAATACGCATAAGTGCGAAAAACGATTCAAATTGCGCGATGAATGGATTTTTCTCATTCCAAACACTAAAATAAAATATTTTAATGCTTACATAAATTTTTGGATGTCCGGATGTATTCAGGATGTAAGTTATGCGCGAAAATGCAAACCTATGCACTTTTTGACGCTTTTAGTCTCTGAATGAGCATAAAGTTTATTTTAGCACACCGAACCCCTCAAAGCCTATTTCTAAGCTATGTAAAGGATATTTAGGGTGTGTTTAACTTATTCCGGAGGGTCTGTTACAGTACGAATTGACATACTTTCGCAGTTTGTCGAATTTAGTCCCTGTAAGCGAATAAACTTGATTTCGGCATACCAAACCATCCAAAAGTTATTTCTAAGTTATGTAAGGGTTATTTAAGGTATGTTAAGCCTATGTCACTATTCCAGAGTGTTTGTTGCATTAAACTAGTTATATTTACGCACCAGATCGTGTATAACCTTCAAGAAAGCGATTTAAAGCTCAAAATCGAACAAGAATTAATATGTGCAAACGATACACATATTTATACAAATCCCAAGTATGAAACGCAATATTTCATTGATTTGGTATTTGTTTGATGGTTGAAGTGACACAAGTGTCACAGTCTCCCCTACTTCAGGAAATTTCGTCTCGAAATTTATTTAGAGGAAACTTGTGAGGGCTTGAAACTTGAAGTTGAAAAGACCAAACGAGTAATCCTGTGGTGATTTAACTAGACTTCAATAGAGTCCCTTTAACTAGGTCACCAAAGGATCTTTTTAACTAGATCAACGAACAATCTCTTGAACTAGACCACCCGAGGGCCTCTTTAACTATATCAACACATGATATCTTTAACTAGATTGCCGAACCAATCTCTTTAACTAGATCAACAAATGATCTCTTTAATTAGACCACCAGAGGGCCTCTTTAACTATATCAACACATGATATCTTTAACTAGATTGCCGAACCAATCTCTTTAACTAGATCAATGAATGATCTCTTTAACTAGATCAATGAATGATCTCTTTAACTAGATCAATGAATGATCTCTTTAACTAGACCACCAGAGGGCCACTTTAACTATATCAACGCATGATATCTTTAACTAGATTGTCGAACTAATCTCTTTAACTAGATCAACGAATGATCTCTTTAACTAGACCACCAGAGGGCCTCTTTAACTATATCAACGCATGATATCTTTAACTAAACTACCCAAGAGGAATCTTTAACTACATCAACACATGATGTCTTTAAACTTTGGAATAGTACTTTACAATCCAAGGGTTTTAACTATAACGTTGAAGCCCATTAAGGATTTAAGGTAGTACCTTTAGATATCCTACTATGAATCCCTTATACGAAGATATGGAAGATTCTACGAGGATTTGGATAACAAAAATTTGGATCACAAAAACATAAAAGGGAGAACATAAGCACATAATCACATAATTGATTAATTTGACTTTTAAGTTGTTATCTTTGGACACGGATACTTAAAGCACACCAGGAATCAAATCCGTGGATTTCATTTGACACTTTAATCATTTTCAAGAATCTATCTATGAAGATAGAAAAATCTTAATAGGAATTCGGCTTTGTCCTTATTGAATTGTAATGTACGTATTGCATCATACAAAGAATTCAATTAAGGACTACGATGAATGATATCCATCCACAAGGATCTAATTATGAGGATAGAAAGATCCTACATGGATTTTGGAGTTTGTGTAACGAGAGGTGTTTCGACACCTTTCACTAGGCGTGCTTACGTCGATACACAAGGTAGAAAGTTCATGAGGTTGAGGCACTAGATATGCCAAGGCGACATATGAAGAAGAAATTGAAGATTGAGCAACAGCAGGATTTGTAACAGCTTTGCTTTAGATTGCAAAGTGGCACATGTTAACCAAATGTCCCCATCGTCCACCGTGGGTACATTTGAAACAGGGTATTTGATTCGGATGATGACGATGGCATTGATTGCACCAATGAGCAGTTCCCTTATACGGCTTTATCCCTGAGGCGAGTCATGGTGATAGCTAAATCAACGGTCCTCTGGAGTACGACGCCTATTTGCTGGGTAGTTGCAGCACTTGGTTCGTGTCACACCCCGGCCGCGGTAAAACAACGAAAGCCACGGCGGAAACGCCGGGGAGGTGAGTAGCGACAGAATTATTGTTTCAACAACCATGGCCAATAAAGTTTTGTATTATTACAATTAAAGTTACATTGTCTTTGAGTTCAACTAAAACTACATAGTAACTGTCTTTTAAGTCACTAAGGCCTGAGTCCGCCTAAATGTAGCACAAACACCCTAATGCATTAGCACCTGAAACACATGTAAAAATAGGTACGTCAGCATAAAAATGCCTGTGAGATACATAGGTTTTGTTTATGCAGATTCATGACTTGTTTTTGAAAGAAGTGTTTAAGTAAAATGATGTCATGAATCTTGTAAAATGTTTTTCTTTGTAAAACCATGTGAAAATCAATGAAAATCAAATGATGATGAAATGATATTTCATGGTTAAATGAATAACCAAGTGAAAATGAATTTGGATAAAATGTGTACTTTGTAAAACATTGTCTTGTTCTTGTATAAAATGTTTCATATCTTGCCCAAGTGATTTATATAACGCAACAATGTATAATACAATAAAAGCACTTATATATAGGAAGTACCAGCGGCGTATCCACCATGCTTTTATCATATAACACATAGCCCCGTTACATAAGTCACTTATCATTAACCAACCAAAATGTCTTGTTCCATGTCAAAATGTGTATGTGTAAACCGTGTACAATGTCATGTGTATCATGTATAACCAATGAAATGCATAGCAAGAAGGAAATCATCTACTTAACTATGTAATGCTGTCTAATGTGAAAACAAATGTCATGTATGGTGAATAACTAGAAGTTACTCAACCCCATAGAAAATGTACAAAACATGTTTTTGAATAAACCTAAGTTTAAATCAAATATTATGCTTTGCAGAAAAACAATGCTTTATGATTACAAACATTTATGCAGTAATGTTAATCGCATACATTCAAGCCTTGCGACTGTGGCGACAAACCTTTAAACAAATTAAAGGTTCATCTAAAGTTATGTAGTCGGATATTCCCAACTTCCAAACAAACCTAGGAAGTCGGAAACGGGAGTTGTCAATTCCTATGGTACCATTACATAAGTCCGAGCGGCGTGATCAATGTTAATGAATGTATTATTGTCCCGATTTAACATACCAAATGTCATAACCAATGTAGCATGTGAAAACCATGTACTAGGAATGCTAAGTAAACATGCCTAGTAGAAATGTTCATGTAAAACAATGTGCTAGCATGTTAAGTAAACATACATAGCAGAAATGTCATGTAAAACAATGTGTTCCATGTGCTAAGTAAACATATGCAACAAATGTGTAACAAATCAATGTGCTAGCATGCTTGACATACGTAGCAAAACACAATTGATAGCATGTACTATAAGTGTACTAGGTGAAACTAGCATGTTTATGTCATAAAAGCATGAAATGCACGAAAGTAACACGTATGTACATGTGTATCACCCCAAAATATTTGAAAACGGTAAAAGAGGGGAACTATGTACTCACTTGGGATTGCTAATTAGTCTTGTGAATAAGACCAATTTAAGCTCCAAGTATCACAGAATCAACCGGCACCTAGTATAGGTAACTATGTTAATAAATCGGCTCTTAAATCGGGAGATAGGATAGAATGAGGTTCTATAAATCAAATGAGTAATTGAACTCATATGGTATTATTTAATAGGCCCTACATTCTGATTGGAAAGCCTACCTAAGTGCTTTTGACCCGTTTTGACCCATTACGGTGACATAAGTCACTATAATGCGTCGTTAGCGTAAAACTATGCCCGGATGGTTAACTATGTGCTATGCCAAGTCTTACATGCCCAATTATCCCTAAATATGTTGCTAAATCAGATTACATGTCAAAATTATGTTCACATAGTCAAAATACGGATTTATGCTTCAAAAGGGCATTTTGGTCATTTCCTATGGGCATACAAGCTAACAAGCATATGACAAACCAATCCTATGTGATCATAAGGTATAACCTCAGAGGTTATTCCCTATGTAAATATGATCACTAAGTGTGCTTGGTCGGATCCTAAAGATCGACCAAACGGGTCGGGTTCGGAAGTGTAAGCGGTTGTTTAGACCGCTTAACTTACGACCCTAAACAAGCACAAACTAATAGTGTCGAGTTAGACATGTCAAAACATGTCTAACCTACTGATGTGGTATCAAAACAAAGTGTTTTGATACCCTAAAGTAGTTCCGAGGCAAAATGTGTGCTAAAACGCATTTTGACCGAAACTTTGACTCGACACTACAACTAGCTAACGTGGTAATCAGCGGCTATAATCACGAAGGATTATAACTATCGTGATTACAATCACGTTTCAAAGTTCAATTGAACTTTGACTTGACTAATTGATGGTCAAAACCGAAAGTCAAACTGTTGGCCAAACGTTTGACTTTCTGCACTACATAAGGAAAAAGCCATAAAAAGAATGAAAGAATGCTCACTAAGGGTCCTTGCTATCTTTTCTACAAGAAGATAAAGTCCCAAATGCTTGAGAGAGAGCTCCAAAGCAGATGTGAAGAGAGAAAAGAAGGAATGAGCAAAGAAATGAGTGAAAGGCCTTGCTATTTATAGTTGAAGCAAGATCATGAGATCATTCCATGTGTTTTTATTGGTCATTAAGCATGAAATCCAAGCCTTACACTTGTTACAAGCAGAAGAGAAGTCTTGGAGAAGAGATAACTTGCTCCCCAAAACATAAAAATTGCAAACAAGGGCCTGATTTTACAAAACAGCAGCTAATTTCATGTTTCTGGTCGCTGGGCATGCTTTACGGTCCGCAAGGGGACCCTTACGGTCCTTATGGACCTTGCTGCAGATCAGCAAGTTTCCCAAAATGACAGATTTGGCCCCTGAGCTTGTTTCAACGTGTATTGGCACTTCTAACACCCGTCAAGCCCATTTTTAAGCTTCATAATGAAGTTAAAGCATAGGGAACATGAAACATGCTCAAAAATATGCCGGATGTTGGTTCGTTTGGCCGTATGGTTGCGTTGTTCGGCTAATTACGACGAAAATCGTAACAAGCGCGAAAATGATCCAAATTGCGAAACGAATGAAATTTTTGCATGCCGATCACTAAAATAAAAATATTTTAGTGTGTACAAAAATTTTGGATGTCCAGAAGTGGTCAGAACGTAAGATATGCGCGAAATGCAAACCTACGCCGTTTTTGACACTTTTAGTCCCTGTAAGATCATGTAAGCATGTTTTCGCACACCGAACCTATCAAAGCTTATTTCTAAGCCATGTTTAGGTTATATATGGTATGTTTAACTTATGATCAAGTTCCAGACTGTACGTTGTCTTACGAAACAGCAGACTTTTGCAAGTTGATGCAAATAGTCCCTGAGAGTGAATAAACTTGTTTTTGCCATACCAAAGCCTTTAAAACTTATTTCTAAGTTATATAAAGGTCATTTAAGGTTTGTTAAGTTTATGATGATGTTCCGGAGTGTTTGTCGCATTTTACTGATCGTGTTATCAGTTCGCGTATAACTTTTCAGAAAGCGATATAGAGTTCAAAATCGATCAAAAATCAACATGGGCACAAAACCAAACATAAATGACAAACATTGGAATCAAAACACACTGTTTTATTAATATTTTATTGTTCAGAGTTTGTAAAATGATATCACAAGCACAGATGTCACAGTCTCCCCTACTTCAGGAAATTTCGTCCCGAAATTTATTTAGAGGAAACTTGTGAGAATAGATGCGGATATTTCGCTTTCATCTGATCTTCACGTTCCCAAGTAAATTCTGGGCCACGTTTAGATTCCCAGCGAACTTTGACCAATTTAATCCGTTTGCCCTTCAACTGCTTAAATGAACGGTCCACTATCTCCACAGGTTTCTCAACGAAGTGCATCGTGTTATCAACACGAATTTCATCAAGTGGTATATGGAGATTCTCATCAGCTAAACACTTTCTGAGATTGGACACGTGGAATGTTGGATGAACATTTCCAAGTTCAGGAGGTAGCTCTAATCTGTAGGCTACTTTTCCGACTCTTTCAACGATCTTGAATGGTCCAACATAGCGTGGTACAAGTTTTCCTTTCTTCCCAAATCTAATCACACCTTTCCAAGGGGATACCTTGAGTAGGACGTGATCACCAACTTGGAATTCCAAGGGCTTGCGTCGTCGATCCGCGTAACATTTCTGACGGCTTCTAGCTGTCTGAAGGTTTTCACGAATCTTCTTGACCTTATCTGTAGTCTCTAGAATGAGTTCAGGTCCAGTAAGCTGAGCTTCACCTATCTCATTCCAGCAGACCGGTGAACGACATTTTCAACCGTATAAAGCTTCGAAAGGAGCCATATTGATGCTAGAGTGATAACTATTGTTGTAGAAGAATTCGATCAATGGTAGATGCGAATCCCAACTACCACCAAAATCAATCACACAAGCTCTAAGCATATCCTCCAGTGTCTGGATTGTTCTTTCAGATTGACCATCTGTCTGCGGATGGTACGCTGAGCTCAAATGAAGTTGAGTACCCATGGCAGATTGCATGGTTCTCCAAAAACGAGACGAGAATCGAGCATCTCGGTCAGATATAATGTTCAAAGGAACACCATGTCGAGATACAATCTCATCAACATAGATTTTGGCCAACTTGTCAGCAGATAAATCCTCACGGATCGGTAAGAAATGTGCTGACTTTGTTAAACGATCAACAAAAACCCAAATGGCGTCATGACCTTTCTTAGTGCGCGGTAACTTGGTAATGAGATCCATAGAAATGTTTTCCCATTTCCAAACCGGAATCTCTGGTTGCTCCAAAAGTCAAGAGGGATGTTGGCGTTCTGCCTTAACCTTGAGACAAGTAAGGCATTTGGAAACATATAAGGCAATGTCTCTCTTCATACCCGGCCACCAGTACTGGGTTCGAAGATCCTTATACATTTTGTCTGCACCAGGATGAATTGAATAACGAGACTTGTGAGCTTCATCCATAAGCAAGGTGCGAAGATTGTCTATGCTTGGGACCCACAAACGTCCCATGTAGTAGAAAATCCCAAAATCTCTTAGTTCAAGCTCAGGATTTGTATGACACGGTAATTCTTTACCCATCAAGTCTTGTGCAACACAAGTATGTTGAGCCTGAATTATGCGAGATTGAATATCAGATCGAACCTGAACACAGTGAAGCTTGACACGTTCCTTACGACTCAATGCGTCAGCCACGACATTCGCCTTACCAGGATGGTAGCGAATTTCGCAATCGTAGTCGTTTAGAAGTTCAACCCAACGTCGTTGCCTCATGTTTAGTTCTTTCTGATTGAAGATGTGCTGAAGACTCTTGTGGTCAGTAAACACTACACACTTTGTACCATAAAGGTAGTGTCTCCAGATTTTGAGAGCAAAGACTACTGCACCTAACTCAAGATCATGAGTTGTGTAGTTCTTCTCGTGCACTTTCAGCTGTCTTGATGCATAGGCTATAACTTTGTTTCTTTGCATAAGAACACAGCCTAGGCCTAAGTTGGATGCATCATAGTACACGACAAAGTCGTCGTTACCCTCGGGCAAAGATAGAATAGGTGCATCACAAAGTTTCTGTTTCAAGGTCTGGAAAGCTTCTTCCTATTTGGATCCCCACTCAAAAGGTTTACCTTTCTGAGTTAAAGCAGTGAGAGGAACCGCAATCTTGGAGAAGTTTTCAATGAAACGGCGGTAATAACCCGCCAGACCAAGAAATGAACGAACCTCGGTAGGAGTAGTAGGTGTATCCCAATCCTTAATCGCACTGATTTTGGCGGGATCTACATGAATACCTTGTTCGTTGACGATGTGCCCTAAAAATTGAACTTCCTTAAGCCAGAATTCGCACTTGGAGAATTTGGCGAAAAGTTGTTCTTTCTTTAGAAGCTCCATTGTAAGACGAAGATGTTGCTCATGATCAGCTCGAGTCTTAGAATAGATCAAGATATCATCAATAAAGACGATGATGAACTTGTCCAAGTAAGGCTTGCAAACCCTATTCATCAAGTCCATGAAAACAGCAGGAGCATTTGTTAAACCGAAGGGCATAACAGTGAACTCATAATGACCGTAACGCGTACGAAAAGCTGTCTTGGAAATATCTTCTTCAAGAACTCGAAGTTGATGATACCCAGAACGTAGATCAATCTTCGAAAAGCAAGTAGCACCCTGTAGCTGATCAAAGAGATCATCAATGCGAGGTAAGGGATATCGATTCTTGATGGTAAGCTTGTTCAGCTCACGATAATCGATACACATCCTAAAAGATCCATCTTTCTTTTTCACAAATAGGACAGGAGCGCCCCAAGGGGAAAAGCTTGGACGGATGAATCCTTTGTCAGATAGCTCCTGAAGCTGCTTAGATAACTCTTGCATCTCAGACGGTGCAAGACGATAAGGTGACTTAGCAATGGGATTTGCGCCAGGTACAAGATCGATGCGAAACTCAACTTGGCGCACAGGGGGTAAACCAGGTAATTCTTCAGGAAATACCTCTGGATAATCCCGAACAACAGGGATATCTTGGATTGTCTTACCCTTGCCTTTATCCTCTACGACATGTGCTAAGAAAGCAACGTATTTCTTGCGTAGATATTTGTGGGCTTGGGTACAAGACATGAGTTTAACGGGTTTCTCCCCATGAACTTCTAAGATCTCACCGGTCGAAAGCGGTATACGGACCAACTTCTCAAAACATACCACCTCAGCATGGTACTTCGATAACCAATCCATTCCTACTATAACATCGAAGCTCCCGAGTTGCATCGGTGTGAGATCGATAGGGAAAAGATGGTTATTGAGATTCAACTGGCAATTTCGAAGAACAGAGTCGAGTACAACGGGTTCACCATTAGCTACTTCTACTGTCAAGGGCTTTCCTAGTTTCGTTCTAGTCATCGCAAGCAAAGGCTCAAATGCTAAGGACACAAAACTCTTATCGGCACCCGAATCAAATAGAACAGAAGCAGGATGGTTGTTAACAAGGAACGTACCGTTCACCACTTCGTTATCTGCGCGAGCCTCATTGGCATTCAGATTGAAAGCTCTACCACGAGCCGGTGCCTGATTTGCGTTTGCCAACCTCGGGCAATTGTTCCTGTAGTGGTTCAGATCCCCACAGTTGAAACATGAACCAGGCGGAAAGTTAGGTCGTGCAGGATTCTGAGCAGGGTTTTGTGCATGGTTTTGAGCAGGCTGATTCTGATTAGGAGCAAAACGGCAGGTGTTGGCAAGATGACCAGACTTGCCACAATTCGTGCAGATACGGCATTGCATATGTGGCTAGTGGTGGCTGTTACATCTATTGCACAGGGGTGCATTACCAGCATACTGCCTCTTGGCAGCAGGTTGTGCAACCTGATTCTGCGTTGCCTGATTAGGAGCAGCCTGATTTGTCTGAGCGGTAACAGCAAAGTTCTTGGAAGCCTTACGCTTCCTCGATTTCTTAGAAGACTCAGCAGCCTTCTTGCCCTTGTTATCCTTGGTACTATCAGACTATTTCTACTTTTTGTCACCTTTTCTGTGGAGCTTACCCTTCTTGATCTGCGATTCAGTAAGGGTAGCAGCTAGCTCAATGGCCTGTCGGACGGTAGTAGGGTAACTGCCAGTGACAATATCCTGAACAGGATCTGGCAAACCGTCTATGTACTTCTCAATAGCCTTATCCAAAAGCGTGACCATTGTTGGACAGAGCAAGCTTAACTCCTCATATCTGTCAGTGTAAGCCCGGTGTTCACCACTGACTTGCTTCAGATCTTTGAACTCATCTTCGAGTGCCCTCTGCTCGTGTCGAGGACAGATTTCTCTCATCATGAGAGTCCTGAGTTCCTCCCAAGTCTGACCCAAAGCAACATCAGCACCTCAGTCTCTCATTACCCCATTCCACCAGGTAAGGGCCCTCTTTTGAAACACACTCGAAGCAAACTCGACCTTACGGTTGTTCGAACACTGAACATGGCGAAATGTGCTCTCAAGACTCTCAAACCACTGGAGAAGCCCTGTTGCTCCTTCAGTACCACTAAACTTGAGCGGTTTAGCCGAGTTAAACTGTTTAAAGTTGCACGGAGTAGGTGCATTAACATTGTTATTGGTGGCTTGGTTTATTTGAGTTATGAGACCAGGTAGCATAGCAGCCATCTGCTGTGCTATAATAGTTGCCAGTTCGGCATCAGGTTGAGGAACATTACGTCGAGGAGGCATTCTAAAAGAGGAAACATGAGAGAAAACGAG
Organism: Helianthus annuus; assembly: GCF_002127325.2. Taxonomy (NCBI): domain Eukaryota; kingdom Viridiplantae; phylum Streptophyta; class Magnoliopsida; order Asterales; family Asteraceae; genus Helianthus; species Helianthus annuus. The sequence continues at coordinate 3,068,346 of NC_035446.2, forward strand.
TGAGATGATGTGATGAAAATGAGATGACAATAAAATCGACAAAAAGCAAGGAAGGTGGTCATTTGCTTGTTACCACAAAGCAAACAAACAACACATAGTGACAAATCAAAGTAAATGAGTCATAATAATGTATCGCGAAGACATGCTTGCCTATAAGTGAACACTCACCCCAAGAGTTCCCAGGTAAGAGTGACTGGTCCGATACTGCGGATTTGTACGAACACTCTAGCCTTAGACAGAAAACTCAGGGTACAGGCATTCACTCTTGCAGTTTGCACGTGTTCACATTATTTAGACCCAAAACTTTGACGAGATTTTGAAAAATTGGAAGGCACAAGGCCAAAAAGAAATCATCTAAGGATAGATGATTGATCTCAAAATCATTTTGGAAATTGTGTTCAAGTTTTGGTAATCACCTAAGGATAGGTGACGTGTAATGTTTTAAAATCTAAACACAAGTAAACTTGTGTTAGGGTTCTAGAAAGTTATAGTCTAGGTCAAAGCATTGCTAATAACCTAATTCCCTATAACCATTGGCTCTGATACCAACTCTTCTGTCACACCCCGGCCGCGGTAAAACAACGAAAGCCACGGCGGAAACGCCGGGGAGGTGAGTAGCGACAGAATTATTGTTTCAACAACCATGGCCAATAAAGTTTTGTATTATTACAATTAAAGTTACATTGTCTTTGAGTTCAACTAAAACTACATAATATGTCAAAATGTGTTATTACAATTAAAGTTACATTGTCTTTGTAAAACCATGTGAAAATCAATGAAAATCAAATGATGATGAAATGATATTTCATGGTTAAATGAATAACCAAGTGAAAATGAATTTGGATAAAATGTGTACTTTGTAAAACATTGTCTTGTTCTTGTATAAAATGTTTCATGTCTTGCCCAAGTGATTTATATAACGCAACAATGTATAATACAATAAAAGCACTTATATATAGGAAGTACCAGCGGCGTATCCACCATCCTTTTATCATATAACACAGAGCCCCGTTACATAAGTCACTTATCAATAACCAACCAAAATGTCTTGTTCCATGTCAAAATGTGTATGTTTAAACCGTGTACAATGTCATGTGTATCATGTATAACCAATGAAATGCATAGCAAGTAGGAAATCATCTACTTAACTATGTAATGCTGTCTAATGTGAAAACAAATGTCATGTATGGTGAATAACTAGAAGTTACTCAACCCCATAGAAAATGTACAAAACATGTTTTTGAATAAACCTAAGTTTAAATCAAATATTATGCTTTGCAGAAAAACAATGCTTTATGATTACAAACATTTATTCAGTAATGTTAATCGTATACATTCAAGCCTTGCGACTGTGGCGACAAACCTTTAAACAAATTAAAGGTTCATCTAAAGTTATGTAGTCGGATTCTGTCATTCCCAACTTCCAAACAAACCTAGGAAGTCGGAAACGGGAGTTGTCAATTCCTATGGTACCATTACATAAGTCCGAGTGGCGTGATCAATGTTAATGAATGTATTATTGTCCCGATTTAACATACCAAATGTCATAACCAATGTAGCATGTGAAAACCATGTACTAGGAATGCTAAGTAAACATGCCTAGTAGAAATGTTCATGTAAAACAATGTGCTAGCATGTTAAGTAAACATACATAGCAGAAATGTCATGTAAAACAATGTGTTCCATATGCTAAGTAAACATATGCAACAAATATGTAACAAATCAATGTGCTAGCATGCTTGACATACGTAGCAAAACACAATTGAAAGCATGTACTATAAGTGTACTAGGTGAAACTAGCATGTTTATGTCATAAAAGCATGAAATGCACGAAAGTAACACGTATGTACATGTGTATCACCCCAAAATATTTGAAAACGGTAAAAGAGGGGAACTATGTACTCACTTGGGATTGCTAATTAGTCTTGTGAATAAGACCAATTTAAGCTCCAAGTATCACAGAATCAACCGGCACCTAGTATAGGTAACTATGTTAATAAATCGGCTCCTAAATCGGGAGATAGGATAGAATGAGGTTCTATAAATCAAATGAGTAATTGAACTCATATGGTATGATTTAATAGGCCCTACATTCTGATTGGAAAGCCTACCTAAGTGCTTTTGACCCGTTTTGACCCATTACGGTGACATAAGTCACTATAATGCGTCGTTAGCGTAAAACTATGCCCGGATGGTTAACTATGTGCTATGCCAAGTCTTACATGCCCAATTATCCCTAAATATGTTGCTAGATCAGATTACATGTCAAAATTATGTTCACATAGTCAAAATACGGATTTATGCTTCAAAAGGGCATTTTGGTCATTTCCTATGGGCATACAAGCTAACAAGCATATAACTAACCAATCCTATGTGATCATAAGGTATAACCTCAGAGGTTATTCCCTATGTAACTATGATCACTAAATGTGCTTGGTCGGATCCTAAAGATCGACCAAACGGGTCGGGTTCGGAAGTGTAAGCGGTTGTTTAGACCGCTTAACTTACGACCCTAAACAAGCACAAACTAATAGTGTCGAGTTAGACATGTCAAAACATGTCTAACCTACTGATGTGGTATCAAAACAAAGTGTTTTGATACCCTAAAGTAGTTCCGAGGCAAAATGCGTGCTAAAAGGCATTTTGACCGAAACTTTGACTCGACACTACAACTAGCTAACGTGGTAATCAGCGGCTATAATCACGAAGGATTATAACTATCGTGATTACAATCACGTTTCAAAGTTCAATTGAACTTTGACTTGACCAATTGATGGTCAAAACCGAAAGTCAAACTGTTGGCCAAACGTTTGACTTTCTGCACTACATAAGGAAAAAGCCATAAAAAGAATGAAAGAATGCTCACTAAGGGTCCTTGCTATCTTTTCTACAAGAAGACAAAGTCCCAAATGCTTGAGAGAGAGCTCCAAAGCAGATGTGAAGAGAGAAAAGAAGGAATGAGCAAAGAAATGAGTGAAAGGCCTTGCTATTTATAGTTGAAGCAAGATCATGAGATCATTCCATGTGTTTTTCTTGGTCATTAAGCATGAAATCCAAGCCTTACACTTGTTACAAGCAGAAGAGAAGCCTTGGAGAAGAGATAACTTGCTCCCCAAAACATAAAAATTGCAAACAAGGGCCTGATTTTACAAAACAGCAGCTAATTTCATGTTTCTGGTCACTGGGCATGCTTTACGGTCCGCAAGGGGACCCTTACGGTCCGTAAGGACCTTGCTGCAGATCAGCAAGTTTCCCAAAATGACAGATTTGGCCCCTGAGCTTGTTTCAACGCGTATTGGCACTTCTAACACCCGTCAAGCCCATTTTTAAGCTTCATAATGAAGTTAAAGCATAGGGAACATGAAACATACTCAAAAATATGCCGGATGTTGGTTTGTTTGGCCGTATGGTTGCGTTGTTCGGCTAATTACGACGGAAATCGTAACGAGCGCGAAAATGATCCAAATTGCGAAACGAATGAAATTTTTGCATGCCGATCACTAAAATAAAAATATTTTAGTGTGTAAAAAAATTTTGGATGTCCAGAAGTGGTCAGAACGTAAGATATGCGCGAAAATGCAAAACTTACGCCGTTTTTGACGCTTTTAGTCCCTGTAAGATCATGTAAGCATGTTTTCGCACACCGAACCTATCAAAGCTTATTTCTAAGCCATGTTTAGGTTATATATGGTATGTTTAACTTATGATCAAGTTCCAGACTGTATGTTGTCATACGTAACGACAGACCTTTGCAAGTTGACGCAAATAGTCCCTGAGAGTGAATAAACTTGTTTTTGCCATACCAAAGCCTTTAAAACTTATTTCTAAGTTATGTAAAGGTCATTTAAGGTATGTTAAGTTTATGATGATGTTCCGGAGTGTTTATCGCGTTTTACTGATCGTGTTAACGCATCAGTTCGCGTATAACTTTCCAGAAAGCGATATAGAGTTCAAAATCGATGAAAAATCAACATGGCACAAAACCAAACATAAATGACAAACATTGGAATCAAAACACACTGTTTTATTAATATTGTATTGTTCAGAGTTTGTAAAATGATATCACAAGCACAGATGTCACAGTTCGGACATTTGAGTGTTGTTGCGATAAAGAGGCATCTTGAAGACAATGGAAGGCATATGAGGAAACAAGCGAAAGATAGTCAAAAGGAAATGACAACGCATGAAGGTTGTGACCATTTGTTTGTTACCAAAGGCAAACAAATGAGACGGTGACTAATCATAGTAAGCGGGTCAATATAATGTATCGTGAAGACATGCTCGCCTATAAGTGGACACTCACCCCAAGAGTTCCCAGGTAAGAGTGACTGGTCTGATACTGCGGATTTGTACGAACACTCTAGCCTTAGATAGAAGACCCAGGGTACAGGCACCCACCCTTCCAGTTTGCACGTGTTCACATTAATGAGACCTAAACTTTGACGAGATCTTGAAAACTTTGAAGGTTCAAGACCTTATAATAAATCATCCTAGAACAGATGATTAGTTTTCAAAGCAGATTCAAAATTTATGTTCTTGTTGTGGTTGTCACCTAAGGATTAGTGACGGTATTGTTTTAAGATCTAAACACAAGATAACTTGTGTTAGGGTCCTACGAAGGTTATAGACTAGGTCAAAGCATTACTAATAACCTAATTCATAACCATGAGCTCTGATACCAACTTTTCTGTCACACCCCGACCAGGTAAAACAACAAAACGTGGCGGAAACGTCGGGGAGTGTTGTAACAGAATCATTGTTTCATAACACATGGAAATTGAAATGTTGTTTTATTGATTAAAAGAAATTACAATGTATTAACAACAAATAAGCATAACATAATTAATTAGTCTTGCGTCTTTTAATGTCACTAAGGCCCAAGTCCGCCTATGTGTATCTTGATCAATCCTATGCATCATCTCCTGAAACACATGTGAAAATAGGTACGTCAGCATAAAAATGTCGGCGAGTACATAGGTTTTATTGATTTAGGATTCATGACTTATAAGTTTAGAAAAAAGTTGTTTAAACAATAGTCAGTCATGATCCTTGTAAAATGTTTTGTTTCATAAATCATTTGAAAAGCGATGATAGATATGTATATTTAAACGAATAATGTAAGGTTAAATGAATAACCAAGTAAAATGAGTTTGTATAAAACAAACTGGTTTGAAAAACAAGCCTTGTGAAAAATATGTTATTTGTGTAAAATGTATAAGTCCAAATTGAATGAATTAAATAACGCTACGACATGTAATATAATACAAGCACTTATATATAGGAAGTACCAGCGGCGTATCCACCATGCTTGTATCACATTACACACGTCTCGTTACATAAATCACTTACCCAAACAAACCACCAATGTAAATTGCCCATGTCTAAACCAATTGTCAAATGTCTTTGTGAAAACCATGTCAAAATGTTTATGTCAAAATGTAGTCTATGAAATGTGTATACCAATATCAAAATGTCTATGTCAAATGTCAATCAAGTAATGTGTAAACATAATGTCATGTATGGCAAGTGAAATATATGTCAACTAAACCATAGGTAAAAATGCACAAACAATGTACTAAGTATGCGACAAATGGACATACATAGCATGTGATGTAAAGTGTACTAAGTATGATGAACATACATAGCATGAAAAGGTAATGTAAAGCAATGTACTAAGTATGCACACAATGGGCATACATAGCAAAAACATAATGAAATCATGTACTAATAGTGTACTAGTGAACATAGCAAGTATATGATATGAAAACATGAAAACACGAAAGTAACAAGTAGGCACATGTGTTTCACCCCCAAAATGTTTGAAAAACAGTAAAAGAGGGGACTATGTACTCACTTGAGGGTGCTTAGAAGTCTTGAACAACAACCAAGCAAAGCTAGAGGGATCACGGAATCAAACGGCACCCTATATAGATAACTACATAAATAACCGGACCTAATCGGAAGATTGGATAGTATGATATTTCGTAAACCAAATGAGTATTGGAACTCATATGATATGGTTTAACAAGGCCCACATACTAAAATGAAACCTAACCTAAGTGCTTACGACCCATTACGACCCGTTTAGGTAGCTTATGCTACTTTAACGCGTCGCTAGCGTAAAACGCGTTCGGAACGCCTAACTAGTCCTATGACAAGTAATATATGCTTTAACATGTCTAATATTATTGTCTAATCAGTTTAGATGTCAAAATTTAGGTTACATATGCTTAAAATGAATTTATGCGTAAAAAAGGTATTTTGCTAATTTTCCTAAGGCATATAAACTACATATCATACGATTAATTAAACCTAGGTGACCATAAGGTATAACCTCGGAAGGTTATTCCCTACGCTACTATGGTCACTAAACATGTTTGGTCGGATCCTAATGATCGACCAAACAGGTCGTGTTCGAAAGTCTAAGCGGGTGTTTAGTCCGCTTGACTTACGACTCTACACAAGCACTAAACTAAAAAGTGACAAGCTAAACATGCTAGAACATGTTTAGTTAAGTTAGAAAACAGGTTTGGTATCAAAACAAACGGTTTTGATACCCTAGAGTAGTTTGGTTACAAAATACGCGAGAAAACGCATTTTGGCCGAAACTACGACTCGTCACTGAGCCTAGATAACGTGGTAATCAGTAGGTATAGTCACTAGGGACTATAACCATCGTGATTACGCTCACGTAATGAAGTTCAAACGAACTTCGCATTGACCATAAACTGGTCAAAGCAGAAAGTCAAATGCAGTTTGACTTTAAAGATAAAAACGGATGAAAAGAACGAAAGAATACTCACAGAAGGTCCCCGCAAGCTCTTGATCCGATTTACCCTCAGGTATGAAGTGTTCACTCAAACTTAGAGGGCCAAAATCAGATCAAGTGTGCTTTGGGAGTGGAATGGGGTTGGGTATTTACAGGGAAACTAGAGCCGTTAAGATCGTTTATCGGGAAACGAGCTTTTATCTTGGCCCTCCACTTGGGCAAATGGTTTTGCAATACAAGGGGTAGACAAAAACCATCAAAATCCAGCCCATAGTATTGAAAATGTTACATAAAAACCCCTGAAAAACGAGCTGGTTGCTGAAAATTGCTTTGCTGAAAAATAGGCACTTTCGCGCCATGCGAGAGGAGCACATGGTGCTTTCGCGTGGCATGGGGGAGCCTGTTTTTGGCAAAAGTTTAATTTTTGGTAGAACAGGTCCCTGCATGCTATAAAGTTGATTTTTGACATGTTTAAGCCCCGTTAACCTTATTTCAAGGCTCTAAATGAAGTTAAACTATAGATAACTCAAAGCATGCTCAAAAATATTCCGGATGTCGCTTCATTTGGTCGTACGATCGCGATGTTCGCTTAATTACGACGGAATGCGCATAAGTGCGAAAAACGATCCAAATTGCGCGATGAATGGATTTTTCTCATGCCAAACACTAAAATAAAATATTTTAATGGTTACATAAATTTTTGGATGTCCGGATGTATTCAGGATGTAAGTTATGCGCGAAAATGCAAACTTATGCACTTTTTGACGCTTTTAGTCCCTAAGTGAGCATAAAGTTTATTTTAGCACACCGAACCCCTCAAAGCCTATTTCTAAGCTATTTAAAGGATATTTAGGGTGTGTGTGACAACTCGACCTTTCGGTTTTAAATGCACGTTGACTTTGACCCTTGACTTTGACTGTTTGACTTGTTGACCTGTAACTGTACATGTTATGTTTAATGAAACGTGATACGATTGTGCACTTATGCGATTTGTTGTTGTTGTATATATATATAACATGGATTGATATAAAACACTTAGACTTATTCACCATCAAACCAACTCGACGAATCACAGTTGTGATGCGCCAATAATGACTCGACGAAACACAAGTGTGTTTCGCCAAACCTAACCTCGACGAAATAGATTAGATTCGCCGAGCCCGGATTCGCCAAAGCCCAACTTTGGCCCAAACCTTTACGCGTGATGATATATTAATTAGGTTATGTACGGGGGAGCGGTTAATAAAAAGAAAAACTCTAAAAACCCTAGAGCCTCCTCATCCATACGACGGCAACTTTGTGACTGCGAAACCCTCAAGAACCATCGTGGTTAGTGCCTATTATTATTATCCGATTATGTGTTAGAACGATTATTTGAATAATATTCCTGCATGTCGGCTACTGTGTTTTCTTTTGGTCCAATAACATCTCGTAATTGTCATTGATATTAGTTGTCGTTGGTGCTGATTTTTGGTTGTTGGCAATTATCGGCGGCAAATGTTACCGATATTATTTTTACACTGACTTGTCATTCTTGCATTGTTATATGAATTAAAAATTTAAGGGGATGTATGATTGTCAAACCCACTAACCTATTTGGTCCAATAAAATCTTGAGATGATAAATAATGGTCGGCCTCTGTGCATTGAACTACATGAAATTATGGAGAAATTCACACAAAATGACGGCTAGTAAAGTACCTAGGCTACAAGATCATTTGTCAGTTGGTTGCAAAGGGGTCATGTGGCTTTGGGCGGCCAAGGGCTCCTATTGGTGGGATAGGGCGGCTAAAAAGGGTGTATTGGTTACTTTATTGGCCCAATAAGGCTAGGGAACCGAATTGGGTGGGTGTCGGCTAACCTTTCACGTGAGCACCTCTAAGTCATTTGACTTATATAATTTTCGGTCCTATAGCATTTGGCGGTGGTTGCTTATGTCGGCCACTTGAGTCTTGTGTCATGATTATTTAGTAACACAGTTTTGGCTTTGACGAAACAAAAGGGTGATTCGCCAAAGGGGATCTTGACGAAACAGAAAGTGTTTCGCCAAGGATGTTTTACGAAAGAGAAAATGTGATTCGCCAAGGATGTTAACGAAATAGAAATTTGATTAGTCAAAGGGTTGTTGACGAAACACAAATGTGTTTCGTTAACCTGTGTTTCGCCAAAAATCCTTGTTTCGCCAACTTAGTTATTTTTGCACAGTAACATGATTTAACCCTGTTAAAAGTTAACGGGATTATTTAACTGCCGTTAAGTGTTGTACATAACTTATGTGATAACGACTACATGCTGGTACTTGTATGATTACCTATACGTGCTCAACTTGGATATAAACTGATTGTGTATACGTGCATACTCTAGGACGTGACTGATTTATTTGAGCACATACTTAGCATACCGAGCAAACCCAAGGTGAGTTCACACCTTTACTAAGGCATGGGATTCCCAAGGGCTTGGGAATGGGATTGAAGGAATAAGATTGAATAGATTCGTACTGACACTAATACTAGACTACCAAACCACTGTCCTCGGTTGTGCAGGACACACACTTATGCTATTCACTGTCCTCGGTTGTGCAGGACACATACTTACAATCTACGTAGACTTATACTTACTACTATCCTCGGTTGTGAAGGATACGCACGTAAAACCTACGCGCATTTATACTTACTACTATCCTCGGTTGTGAAGGATACACACGTAAAACCTACGTGTACTTATACTTACTCCTATCCTCGGTTGTGAAGGATACTTATGGTCACGAGTAGTCTAGTGGTTATTCAACATGGGAAGCCCCCACCAATAGAACGTGCTAACGGCCCAGTAGAGCCACCTGTTACATACGAACTTACTATTACGCATTTACTTTCTGTGAACTCGCTCAACTAGTTGTTGATCCTCTGTTACATGCCTTGCAGGTCGTTAGGTATATGGAGCTTGCACATGGAGGAACGGGTCGTTGTGGGCTTGGATCGTGATTATCTTATTAAACACTTATGACATTTCGTACTTAATTATGTTGGGTTTTGATTATACGCTTCCGCTAAACAATGATATCTTAATTATGTTTGGAAACACCTTTCATGGGAATTTGGTTTGGTTTATATTGCAATTACTTTTGCTTTATACAATGTTCTATATGATTGGTGGCTGGATCCTGGTCAGTCACGCTCCCAAGCGGTGATACTCCGCAGGTGGATTTTGGGGGTGTGACAGATTGGTATCAGAGCCATTGGTTATAGAGAACTTGGTTTTAATATGGGAAAACGTTTTTATTAAAACCAGACTATAACCAGAACAGTGCTCTCAACGATCCACAACGACGCTTCGCTCCACGTGCAAGACTCAACATCCTAGGTAATAAGGTTTATGTTTATTGCCTACATGCTAGAATTTGCATAGAACTTTGCTCGTAGTATGCTTACATTACTTTGCTCACTACTTGTTATTGCTTAAGAACACCTATGTGCTTACACTCTTCTGTCATCGCACTATTCGCGAACCTCTCTCACCTATGTTGCTTTTGATGTGAAGATCAATGGCCGGACGTATTAACATGACTCAAGCCCAGCTAGAGGCTCTCGTTCAAGCTCAAGTTGCTGCGGCACTTGCAGCTGCTCAAGCAGGTAGTATACCCTGCAGTATAGACACACACTAGGATCTTTAGATCCTACATTAATTCTCATATTTAACTTTGTCCTATTCGTACACAATAGGTCAACACGCGCAGCAGCCTGTCTGCACTTTCAAGAACTTCATGGATTGTCGCCCTAGCACGTTCAGTGGCACTGAAGGAGCGGTTGGACTCCTCCACTGGTTTGAAAAGCTCGAGTCCGTGTTCGAGATGTGGGAATGCCCTGAGGCTCGCAGGGTTAAGTATGCCACTGGTACTTTGGAAGGGATCGCGTTGACTTGGTGGAACGCGCAGGTGCAGATCCTAGGGTTGGCAGCTGCTAACGCCACCCCTTGGAATGACTTCAAGGAACTGATCAAAAGGGAATACTGCACTCGGGAAGACATTCACAAGCTGGAGGATGAGTTTTATCATTTGAAGATGACTGGGTCAGAAATCGAGGCTTATACCAAGAGGTCGAACGAGTTGGCTGTGCTGTGTCCAACCATGGTGGACCCTCCATACAAGCGTATTGAGTTGTATCTTAAGGGTTTGGCGCCAGAAATCCAGAGCCACGTAACATCGGCTAATCTTGACAACATTCAGGCTATTCAGCCCCTCGCTCACCGCATCACAGATCAGGCAGTGGATCAGAACAGACTGCCAAAGCGTATCAGCGCTACTGCTACCGCTACTGCTTCTACTACACTTGCTACTCCCAGTGAAAGCAAGAGAAAATGGGATGGGGATTCTAGCAAGGGGTCAGTTTCAGTGCAGTCTCAAGCTCAGCAACGAAAGACAGACAGTTACCAGAGTCCCAGTCAGCACTCCTCAGGCAGCCACAGACAGGGAGGATATCGAGGAAACCTCCCGAAGTGTAACACCTGCAACAAGCACCACAGTGGCCAGTGTAATAAGGGTCGCTGTCAAAGATGCCTCAAGATGGGCCACGAGGCCAAAGATTGTAGAAGCCCTCGACCTGCGAACCAGAATCAGCAGCAGCCCCAAGCACAGCAGAATCAGCAGCAGGGCAACAAGGGGTGTTTTCATTGCGGAGCAGAGGGTCACTTCAAAAGGCACTGCCCTCAGCTGAATAGGAACCAGAACAACAACAACAACCATAACAACAATCAGGGAAATGGCAACAACAACAACAACGGAGGGAACAACAATGGCAATGAAGCAAGGGGCCGTGTGTTTGTGTTGGGGCAGGGTGATGCCAGAAATGATCCCAACGTCGTTATGGGTAAGTTTCTTCTCGACGATATCTATGTTACTGTCTTATTTGATTCGGGTGCTGATACATGTTATATGTCCCTGAAAATGAGTAAATTGTTAAAACGTACACCAACACCCCTAAACGCCAAGCACGTCGTAGAACTAGCCAATGGTAAAAGTGTAGAAGTCGCGCATGTAGTCAAGGGTTGTAATATTGTTCTAGCGGGTCAGACCTTCTCGATTGATCTTATACCCATAGTTTTGGGTAGTTTCGACGTCGTCATCGGTATGGATTGGTTATCCCAACATCACGCAGAGATTTTATGCAAGGAAAAGGTCATTCGTATTCCTCGCCCTAGTCAGGAACCTCTCGAAGTTCAAGGCGACAAGAGTGGTGCCGTGGTTGGCATCATCTCCTTCCTAAAGGCGCAGAAATGTTTACGTAAGGGGCACACAGCCATTTTGGCTCTTGTTACTGATGCATCAGCAAAGGAAAAGAAGCTGGAAGATATTCCAGTTGTACGTGACTTCCCTCAGGTGTTTCCTGAAGATTTACCTGGTTTACCGCCTCATCGCCAAGTCGAGTTTCAGATTGAGTTAGCTCCTGGAGCAGCACCAATAGCCCGCGCACCGTATCGTTTAGCTCCAACCGAACTGGAAGAACTGTCTAAACAGCTACAAGAGCTCTTGGAAAAGGGCTTCATTCGTCCAAGCTCATCGCCTTGGGGAGCTCCAGTGTTATTTGTGAAAAAGAAAGACGGTACGTTCAGAATGTGCATCGACTACCGTGAACTCAATAAGGTGACGGTGAAGAACCGTTATCCTCTTCCGCGCATTGACGACTTATTCGACCAGTTGCAAGGGTCGTGTTATTACTCCAAGATAGACTTGAGGTCAGGTTATCATCAGCTGACAGTCCGGGATGAGGACGTCTCCAAGACGGCATTCAGAACTCGCTACGGTCACTACGAGTTTCTAGTCATGCCATTCGGGCTTACGAACGCGCATGCAGTTTTCATGGATCTTATGAACAGGGTGTGCAAACCATATCTTGACAAGTTCGTCATTGTTTTCATCGACGACATTCTGATCTACTCCAAGAGTCAGGAGGAGCACGAGCAGCACTTACGTCTTATCTTGGAACTTCTTCGAAAGGAACAACTGTACGCGAAGTTTTCTAAATGCGACTTCTGGCTTCGTGAAGTCCACTTTCTAGGCCATGTGGTGAACAGGGATGGGATTCATGTCGATCCATCCAAGATAGATTCGATCAGGAACTGGCCTGCACCGCGCACACCGACGGAAATACGCCAATTCTTGGGTTTGGCGGGGTATTACAGACGGTTCATTAAAGACTTTTCGAAGATCGCGCAGCCGCTTACTATGTTGACTCAGAAAGGTGTTACCTACCGTTGGGGAGATTCCCAGGATTCGGCTTTCCAGTAGTTAAAGGATAGGCTTTGCAGTGCACCTATTCTCTCATTGCCAGAGGGCACCGACGATTTCGTGGTCTATTGTGACGCATCGATACAGGGGCTTGGTTGTGTATTAATGCAGCATGATAAAGTCATTGCCTACGCTTCGCGGCAACTCAAGATTCATGAACGAAACTACACGACGCACGATTTAGAGCTGGGAGCTGTTGTTTTCGCGCTTAAGATATGGCGACACTACCTGTACGGTACCAGGTGCACGATTTACACCGATCATAGGAGTCTCGAGCATATCCTTAAGCAAAAGGATTTGAACATGTGTCAACGGAGATGGGTTGAACTACTGAACGACTACGAATGCGCCATCAAGTATCATCCAGGCAAGGCCAATGTTGTGGCCGACGCCCTCAGTCGAAAGGACACCCTACCTAAGCGCGTGCGAGCGCTACAGCTTACTATTCAGTCCAATCTTCCTGCACAGATACGAGCTGCTCAGTTAGAAGCTTTAAAACCCGAGAATGTCATGGCTGAAGCCTTACGCGGCTCAAGGCAACGCATGGAACAAAAGGAAGACGGCGCCTACTATGTAACGGGGCGTATTTGGGTCCCACTTTATGGCGGTCTACGAGAGCTTGTGATGGACGAAGCGCACAAGTCTCGCTACTCGGTACACCCAGGGGCAGATAAAATGTACCACGACATCAAAACAACATACTGGTGGCCAAGTATGAAAGCCCACATCGCCACCTATGTTGGCAAGTGCTTGACCTGTGCAAGGGTCAAAGTGGAATATCAGAAACCAGCAGGCCTACTTCAACAACCCAGAATACCACAATGGAAATGGGAAGAAATTTCCATGGATTTCGTTACGGGCTTACCTAGATCTCAGCGTGGGAACGATACGATATGGGTGATCGTGGATCGACTCACCAAGTCTGCACACTTCCTAGCTATAAAGGAAACGGATAAGTTCTCCACTCTCACAGACATCTATCTTAAAGAAGTTGTTTCAAGGCACGGGGTGCCTATCTCCATCATTTCGGATCGCGATGCACGATTCACGTCAGAGCTATGGCAAGCGATGCACAAATCCTTCGGCTCACGATTAGACATGAGCACAGCATATCATCCTCAGACGGATGGGCAGTCTGAGCGAACGATCCAAACTCTAGAAGACATGCTCCGAGCATGTGTTATCGATTTCGGCAACGGCTGGGAAAAGCACCTCCCTTTGGTGGAGTTCTCATACAATAACAGTTATCACACCAGCATCCAAGCCGCTCCATTCGAGGCATTGTACGGGCGTAAATGCCGGTCACCTCTCTGTTGGGCAGAGGTGGGGGATAGTCAGATTACGGGTCCAGAGATTGTAGTGGACGCCACAGAAAAGATTGCACAGATACGACAACGCATGGCGGCAGCACGCGACCGTCAGAAAGCATACGCGGATAAGCGTAAGAAACCGTTGGAATTTCAGGTCGGGGACCGGGTTTTACTTAAAGTCTCACCCTGGAAGGGTGTAGTACGTTTTGGCAAACGGGGTAAACTAAATCCACGATATGTCGGACCATTCGAGATTATAGAAAGAATAGGCCCAGTAGCCAACCTACCAGCTGAACTCGGGGCAGTTCACAATGTCTTTCACGTGTCGAATCTAAAGAAATGCCTGTCAGATGAGACCCTTATCATTCCTTTCAAAGAACTCACTATCGACGAGCGGTTGCAGTTCGTCGAGGAACCTGTTGAAATTACGGACCGGGATGTGAAGGTCCTCAAACACAAGAGAATCCCTCTTGTTCGAGTTCGTTGGAACTCCCGACGTGGCCCAGAGTACACCTGGGAACGCGAAGATCAAATGAAAGAAAAGTATCCCCAGTTATTCGGAACCAATACAACCACTGCTGAGGCTGAAGCTACTACCACGGAATTTCGGGACGAAATTCCAGATCAACGGGGGGAGGATGTGACACCCCAGGAAAACCAGTGAACGATGCAACCTATCTAGCTTCCTCAGTAGGTACGTACCAAATTTCGGGACGAAATTTCTTTTAAGTTGGGGATAATGTGACAACTCGACCTTTCGGTTTTAAATGCACGTTGACTTTGACCCTTGACTTTGACTGTTTGACTTGTTGACCTGTAACTGTACATGTTATGTTTAATGAAACGTGATACGATTGTGCACTTATGCGATTTGTTGTTGTTGTATATATATATATAACATGGATTGATATAAAACACTTAGACTTATTCACCATCAAACCAACTCGACGAATCACAGTTGTGATGCGCCAATAATGACTCGACGAAACACAAGTGTGTTTCGCCAAACCTAACCTCGACGAAATAGATTAGATTCGCCGAGCCCGGATTCGCCAAAGCCCAACTTTGGCCCAAACCTTTACGCGTGATGATATATTAATTAGGTTATGTACGGGGGAGCGGTTAATAAAAAGAAAAACTCTAAAAACCCTAGAGCCTCCTCATCCATACGACGGCAACTTTGTGACTGCGAAACCCTCAAGAACCATCGTGGTTAGTGCCTATTATTATTATCCGATTATGTGTTAGAACGATTATTTGAATAATATTCCTGCATGTCGGCTACTGTGTTTTCTTTTGGTCCAATAACATCTCGTAATTGTCATTGATATTAGTTGTCGTTGGTGCTGATTTTTGGTTGTTGGCAATTATCGGCGGCAAATGTTACCGATATTATTTTTACACTGACTTGTCATTCTTGCATTGTTATATGAATTAAAAATTTAAGGGGATGTATGATTGTCAAACCCACTAACCTATTTGGTCCAATAAAATCTTGAGATGATAAATAATGGTCGGCCTCTGTGCATTGAACTACATGAAATTATGGAGAAATTCACACAAAATGACGGCTAGTAAAGTACCTAGGCTACAAGATCATTTGTCAGTAGGTTGCAAAGGGGTCATGTGGCTTTGGGCGGCCAAGGGCTCCTATTGGTGGGATAGGGCGGCTAAAAAGGGTGTATTGGTTACTTTATTGGCCCAATAAGGCTAGGGAACCGAATTGGGTGGGTGTCGGCTAACCTTTCACGTGAGCACCTCTAAGTCATTTGACTTATATAATTTTCGGTCCTATAGCATTTGGCGGTGGTTGCTTATGTCGGCCACTTGAGTCTTGTGTCATGATTATTTAGTAACACAGTTTTGGCTTTGACGAAACAAAAGGGTGATTCGCCAAAGGGGATCTTGACGAAACAGAAAGTGTTTCGCCAAGGATGTTTTACGAAAGAGAAAATGTGATTCGCCAAGGATGTTAACGAAATAGAAATTTGATTAGTCAAAGGGTTGTTGACGAAACACAATGTGTTTCGTCAACCTGTGTTTCGCCAAAAATCCTTGTTTCGCCAACTTAGTTATTTTTGCACAGTAATATGATTTAACCCTGTTAAAAGTTAACGGGATTATTTAACTGCCGTTAAGTGTTGTACATAACTTATGTGATAACGACTACATGCTGGTACTTGTATGATTACCTATACGTGCTCAACTTGGATATAAACTGATTGTGTATACGTGCATACTCTAGGACGTGACTGATTTATTTGAGCACATACTTAGCATACCGAGCAAACCCAAGGTGAGTTCACACCCTTACTAAGGCATGGGATTCCCAAGGGCTTGGGAATGGGATTGAAGGAATAAGATTGAATAGATTCGTACTGACACTAATACTAGACTACCAAACCACTGTCCTCGGTTGTGCAGGACACACACTTATGCTATTCACTGTCCTCGGTTGTGCAGGACACATACTTACAATCTACGTAGACTTATACTTACTACTATCCTCGGTTGTGAAGGATACGCACGTAAAACCTACGCGCATTTATACTTACTACTATCCTCGGTTGTGAAGGATACACACGTAAAACCTACGTGTACTTATACTTACTCCTATCCTCGGTTGTGAAGGATACTTATGGTCACGAGTAGTCTAGTGGTTATTCAACATGGGAAGCCCCCACCAATAGAACGTGCTAACGGCCCAGTAGAGCCACCTGTTACATACGAACTTACTATTACGCATTTACTTTCTGTGAACTCGCTCAACTAGTTGTTGATCCTCTGTTACATGCCTTGCAGGTCGTTAGGTATATGGAGCTTGCACATGGAGGAACGGGTCGTTGTGGGCTTGGATCGTGATTATCTTATTAAACACTTATGACATTTCGTACTTAATTATGTTGGGTTTTGATTATACGCTTCCGCTAAACAATGATATCTTTATTATGTTTGGAAACACCTTTCATGGGGATTTGGTTTGGTTTATATTGCAATTACTTTTGCTTTATACAATGTTCTATATGATTGGTGGCTGGATCCTGGTCAGTCACGCTCCCAAGCGGTGATACTCCGCAGGTGGATTTTGGGGGTGTGACAGTGTGCTTAACTTATGATCATGTTCCGGAGGGCCTGTTACAGTACGAATTGACATACTTTCGCAGTTTGTCGAATTTAGTCCCTGTAAGCGAATAAACTTGATTTCGGCACACCAAACCACCCAAAACTTATTTCTAAGTTATGTAAGGGTTATTTAAGGTATGTTAAGCCTATGTCACTGTTCCGTAGTGTTTGTTGCATTAAACTGGTTATATTTACGCACCAGATCGCGTATAACCTTCCAGCAAGGGATTTAAAGCCCGAAATCGAACAAGAATTAATATGTGCAAACGATACACATATTTATACAAATCCCAAGTATGAAACACAATATTTCATTGATTTGGTATTTGTTTGATGGTTGAAGTGACACAGGGTCACTACCACTACTACCCCACTGCAAGCCGTACCGGCTCAGCAGCAGTTGCACCACCAACCAGCAACGACTACTCAAGCACCGCCAGCAAAGCGTGCGTACACAGGTCCCCACCCGCTCTGCCCGACATGCTCATATCACCATCCGGTGGGTCTCGCCTGTCGTTTCTGCGCTCATTGTAATCTCTACGGTCACTTCACCGCGAATTGTCGCTATGGTCCCCGCAACACCGCAGCTCTTGCCGTCGCTCATCAAGCTCTACTCCCAGCCCCACAAGGCCAACTAGCAGCTTAAGCGCCCACGATCAATGCTCGAGTCTGCTTCACGTGTGGTGATCCTAACCACTTTGCAGACATGTGCCCGAACCGGGTTGTGAAGCAAGAGCCCCAGCAGCAACAGCGGCAGCAGCCTCAGCAGCAGCAGCAAGCAGCCCGTGCCCGAACCTTCAACATCAATGCTCACCAAGCTCAGGCTGACAACAACGTGGTTAATGGTACGTTCCTTGTGAATGGTATTTATGCATCGTGTTTGTTTGATACTGGAGCCGATAACTGCTTTGTGTCGTTTGAATTCGAGAAGCTTCTTAGTCGTAAGCGCTCTTATCTCCCCTCGTCATTCAAAGTCGAAGTCGCTACTGGAAGAACTGTCGCTGTTAACTCTGTTCTCCGTGATTGTACTCTCGAGCTCAACAATCACATCTTCCCAATCGACCTTATTCCGATGCAACTCGGAAGCTTCGACGTCATAGTAGGCATGGACTTTCTTCGCGAAAACCATGCTGAAGTTGTGTGCTTTGATAAAATGATTCGATTTTCGCTCGCGAATGGTGATCTGCTATGCGTGTATGGTGAAACAGCTTCGAAAGGTCTCAAGCTCATGTCATGTGTCCAAGCTAGCAAGTATCTCCGCAAGGAATACAGAGCTTTCTTGGCTAACATTGTAGTAGCGGAGAAGGAAAAGAAAAAGAAGGCCGAAGTCAAGGACGTCCCAGTGGTCCGTGAATTTCCTCAGGTATTCCCTGATGATCTTCCTGGACTACCGCCAAGTCGTGATATCGACTTTCGTATTGACCTCATTCCTGGAGCTAACCCTGTTGCCAAAGCCCCTTATCGACTCGCTCCATCCGAAATGCGGGAACTCTCGAACCAACTCCAGGAATTGCTTGAAAAAGGCTTTATTCGCCCGAGCACTTCTCCTTGGGGTGCACCGGTCCTTTTCGTTAAAAAGAAGGTTGGGTCGTTCAGGATGTGCATCGACTATCGGGAGTTGAATAAGTTAACCATCAAGAACCGATACCCTCTACCTCGGATCAATGACTTATTTGATCAGCTGCAAGGTGCTACGTGTTTCTCGAAGATCGATCTACGTTCAGGCTATCATCAATTGCGGATTCAAGAGGAAGATATACCTAAAACCGCTTTTCGCACTCGATACGACCACTATGAGTTCGTTGTTATACCTTTTGGTTTAACCAACGCACCCGCGGTTTTCATGGATCTGATGAATCGCGTGTGTAAGCCATTTCTAGACCGCTTCGTCATCGTATTCATCGACGATGTCTTGATCTATTCCAAGTCGAAAGCCGAATACGCGCAACATCTACGTTTGGTTTTCGAGCTACTCCAGGGAAATCAACTCTATGCCAAGTTCTCCAAGTGCGAATTCTAGCTAGAGGAGGTTCAATTTCTGGGTCACATTGTAAATAGCCAAGGTATTCATGTCGATCCCGCGAAGATTGAAGCAGTTAAGAGTTGGATTACGCCTAAGAACCCGTCTGAGGTCCGTTCTTTTCTCAGACTAGCGGGCTATTATCGGCCATTATCGAAGGATTCTCTAAAATCGTTGTGCCGCTTACCGCTCTTACCCATAAAGACAAGTCTTTTGTTTGGGGAACCGAACAAGAGTCCGCTTTCCAAACCCTCAAGCATATGCTTTGCAATGCTCCTGTTCTCACCTTGCCCGACGGAAACAACGATTTCATTGTCTATTGTGATGCTTCCAGCCTTGGCCTTGGTTGCGTTCTCATGCAACGGGATAAGATTATAGCTTACGCATCTCATCAGCTCAAAATCCACGAGAAGAACTACACAACCCATGACCTCGAGCTAGGCGCGGTTGTCTTTGCATTGAAGATTTGGCGACACTACCTGTATGGTACCAAGTGTACGATCTTCACTGATCACAGGAGTTTACAACACATCTTTAATCAAAGGGAACTTAATATGCGTCAACGCCGATGGGTAGAACTTCTTAACGATTACGACTGTGAGATTCGTTATCACCCAGGCAAAGCAAATGTTGTTGCCGACGCGCTCAACAGACGGAGTTATTTGCTCAGTATTCGCAATACCCAGGCCCAACACGATCTCGGAACCCTCATCCGCGAAGCCCAACATGCTTGCTTTAACGAGCGCACTTTGAAGAAAGAGAGGATCTATCACGATGGAGCTCAGCTAGTAAGCAAATCGAATGGGATCTTCTATTATCTAGACCGAATTTGGATCCCTAAGCGGACCGATTTGCGAAAGATTCTAATGAATGAAACCCATAAATCCCGATATTCTATTCATCCTGGTGCCGATAAAATGTATCAGGACCTTCGCTACAAGTACTGGTGGCCGGGCATGAAACGGGATATCGCTCTCTATGTTGGAAGTTGTCTGACTTGTGCAAGAGTTAAGGCTGAACACCAAAGACCTTCTGGCTTACTCGAACAACCGCCGATTCCTATATGGAAGTGGGAGAGTATAGCTATAGATTTCATAACCAAACTTCCGCCCACGCCATCAGGTCACAACAGCATTCGGGTCATAGTTGATCGTCTGACCAAATCAGCCCACTTCTTGCCAATACGGGAAGACTACAAGGTAGAACGATTAGCCCGAATCTACACCGACGAGATCATTTGTAATCATGGTATGCCTCGCGACATCATTTCTGACCGTGATGCTCGGTTTACCTCGCGATTGTGGGAAACGTTTCAAGCAGCTCTTGGTACGCCGCTTAACTTAAGTACCGCATTCCATCCTCAAACCGACTGACAGACTGAGAGAACGATCCATACTCTTGAAGACATGCTCCGTGCGTGTGTCATAGACTTCAGTGGTAATTAGAATAAATACCTGTCACTAGTCGAATTCTCGTACAACAACAGTTATCATGCCAGCATCCAAATGTCACCATTCAAGGCTTTATATGGAAGAAGATGTCGATCGCCGATTGTATGGCACGAGATCAGTCATTCGCAACTAACCGGTCCCGAGTTACTACAAGAAACGACTGACAAAGTCCTCCAAATTCGAGACAACTTGTTGAAATCTCGAAGTAGACAGAAAAGTTATGCCGATAGAAGACGCAAGCCCCTTGAATTTGACGTTGGCGACTAAGTACTCCTAAGGGTATCACCTTGGAAGGGCGTGGTCAGATTCGGCAAGAAAGGGAAACTAGTGCCTCGATATGTTGGACCTTTTAAGATTCTGGAAAGGATCGGAAAAGTCTCCTACAGACTCGAACTACCGGAGGAACTTAGTAACGTCCACCCGACTTTCCACGTGTCAAACCTCCGAAAATTCCAAGCTGAGCATGACTTAATTATACCTCTCGACGATCTTCAAGTAAACGAAACGCGACACTTCGTGGAAAAGCCTGTCGAAATCATGGATCACCAAACCAAGCAACTCAGACGCTTGCGCATCCCTTTCGTGAAAGTCCGATAGGAAGGCAAACGAGGCGCAGAGTTCACTTGGGAACTCGAAAGCGACATGAAGGCCAAGTACCCGCAGCTGTTTAAATGAAGATCTAAAGTGAGAAATTGGTAAAGTAATTCACGGTGCTCTGCAGCTCTCAGCCTAATTTCGGGACGAAATTCCCTAAACAAGGGGAGGCTGTAACACCCCGTGTTTTCAAAAGTCAAAGTCAAAGTCAAGATTAACTTCTTTGACTGTAATTAGTCTATTTTCATGTTTTACTTTAGTTGTATTATGTGGAGTGAGTGATATTAATCAAAGTAATCGAATGTCTAATCAACGCGAACCGCGTAACGACCTTGAATAGCAGGAAGTAACAATGCGATAAAGTCAATTTAACCAGTAATCAAGCTAATCAAATCATCATCAAACTCGAAACTCGAATTATGCGACCTTGGTGTTATTATACATGTGCGTGCCTTATGTGTTACTTGTGTGTGTTTACTTTATGTTATGTGTGTGGTGATCAATCGAATCGAAGCGAAACTCGAAACTCAATTGAACTTAATCGAAATCGAAGTATGATAATTAGTGGAGAATGGATAGTGCAAGATATAGACGCTTGTATGTAGATATAGTAGTTGGGATTAAAAGTAATTTGAATAGGAAACTCTATCGTATTCGTATCATCTTCAATCGAAATCGAAACATCAGAAATCGTCGCACCAAACGCTCAAAACAGGCTGTTGATCGATCAGACTTCTAGCCGATCGAACAACCTAGCCGATCGGACGGACTGTCCGATCGAACAGGCTGTCCAATCGGGGTGCCTGGCCGATCGGCCAGCCCTTTCCTCTTTGGGAAGCCTATAAATAGCCCTGTCATTGTCACTCTTTTCACTTTTGGAAACTCTTTGACCGACTAGCTCGTGTTCTTCACTATTTCTCAGATTTCTCTCAATCCCGGTAAGATTTCATCCTAAATCTTGTACTTTCTTGATCTATGCACACTCCTACACCTTTCTATCTTTCAAATCTTGATTTCTAACCGTGAAATCATCAAGATCTAAGTGTTCTAGGATGATGTCATCATGGTGTTCTTGAAGAACTTCATGTTTTGGCTTCAATCCACCAAGAATCACTTGGATCTAGCCGATTTCCACATAAACGAACATGGATCTATCATAGATCTGAACATTTACACGGTGCGAAGGATTGAATGAAGGATTTTCCAACTATCTTTCAACCCTTTTACACTCAACGCCTTCAAACCGGTAGAAACGAAGCTTAAGCCAACTCACTGATCGTTCTAATAGTTGTGTGGTTCAAGATTTGGATTCTATCTACGAGGTTCACCAATTTCGGGTTAAACTTTAAGCCCCGTTCCAAACCGTTCATCGGCCGGACTTAGGTGATTCCTGTTCGAGCGGGGGAAACAAGTAAGAACAAAGGTTCCATGGTTCAGCTCCTTGTCAAAATACCTCGATATAACGTTAAACAAACAGAACAGCCAAGTGTTAGACGAACAGGCCGACCAGGTCAGGATGCTGACCGAACGGACAGGCTGTTCGAACGAACAGCCCAACCGATCGGATATGCCAGCCGAACGACCAGACCAGCCTATCAGCTAGCATATGGCCCCACACTTTAACAATTTCATGAAGTCTAGTATTGAATGAAATGTTGTTCGATCGAACATGTTGTTCGATTTGAATTACTCTTCGGATCATGAGATACTATGCTTCAACACTTAATCGATTTCTAGATCGTTCGATGTATTGGAATGCCACCCGATCGAACATGCTGTCCGATCAGGTGACATCCTACTGAGAACTTATTACTGAAGTACCTAACCGATCAGTTAAGCCGACCGATCGAACGACCCGTTCGATCGATTGACCTGAAAGGTAAGGATACTTCAATGATTTCAAATACTGCAACAAAAACTTCAAAAGTTCAAACCATTATACACAAGCACATCCTACTCAAAGGAAGAAACAATCCACTCGAACAGCCCAACCAATCGAGCCTACCGGCCGACCGAACAGGCCGTCCGATCGAACCTACCGTCCGATCAAACAGGCTGTTCGACCCATCAACACTTGTTTCCATGTTACGCGACACTCATCGTTATGCTATCGAACTATTCAGGCTAACCCTACTCTCAAGCGCTCCCTTCAATCCATCAATCGTTGTGAGTATACTCGAACCCTTTTTGCTTTAGCACTTTTGGGTGTTACATACGTTACTTATCTAAATCACAATCGAACACACTACTCAATTACTTTAACGCTAACCGTTTTGCATGTATTACGTGACTAAATGAATGCTTGTTGTTATGTTTACACGTGGAATGTTGTCTACCTGCCTTAACGACGTAGTATTATAGTTTGGACTCAGCACCCGTTCACACGGGGGTTGTTAAGGACAATTACTTGCATGGATTACGGTGGTAATCATGTATTGCGAACTGTCTCGGACAGTCAACCCGCAGTCATTGGTATCGATAGATCCATGTCGATAATTAACATGCTTCGTTTTCCTCTGTGTACGTGCTGGTTATGCGTAAACTATTTCGAACTCTATATACTATATCGAACTTGTATGCTCACCTTTACATTATATGTATTGACTTTATTTTAACGTATGTGACAGGTGTTTAAGATGCTTAGCTGCTAGGAAGGCGAAGCTAGAAAGTTGTCTGTAGTTCTTGCAGGACGAGTCTCTAGACATAGACAAACAATATTTATATTTTATTTGAATCTGAGTTGTCGGAACATAATACTTGTCTGGTTGTTATCTGTAATAATTTGTTTTATTATTTGGGATACGGTATGGGACGTATCATTTAAACTAAATAGTAATGATAGTTGTTGTGGAAACTTCTGGGCAATCTGTTTCGCTCAGTGCCATGCCCCGATGATTCCGCCATCGGTTGGGGTGTGACACATGAGGGGTTTGGATGGGTTGAGATCTTTCCAACTACTGTGAGGAATTAGCAGTAGTGGTTTCAAGTGACATTTGTGTTGTCACTGGGTTAACCTCTGGGATCTCATCTTCTAGAGGACCCGCTTTATTTTGTTTGGTTTTGGTGGGTTTTTTGGATGTGGCAGGTTTCTTTTTGGATTTGGCTAGTGTAGGTTTCACAACACCGGCCGTGGTGTCATGATCAACAGGAGCAGTAGGTTCAGCAACAGAGGTTTGAGCAGCAGATCTGGACTCATCTAAAATAGGATCATCCTCCTTTGCTAGTGTTTTGGAAACCATTGACTCTTTGTCCATAAGGCGAGTAAAAGTTTCACGAGTAAGACTATTTATTTGGAAAGCTACACCTTGTTGAAAATCTTTTTGAGAAACATGTTTTTGTAGGTAATAACTTAATAGTCTTGAGTACATTAAAAAATATTATTAGCCCCTTTTTGAACATTTTCACGTTTGTGACCAAGTCAGAAAACAGTGCTTGGGAATAGTTGAAATCAGATTTTGTTAATATTGCATATCCCAAGTACTGGATTTTTAAAGGTATTTCATTAAAAGCAGTGGTCTTGGCAGAAAGACAAACGAGTAAGGTATGGAAAAATAATTTCATTTCAGCAGGGAATTTTGGTTTAAAAATGGTGACCCCTGTTAATTGACCATCATACCCTCTCTCAATGAATTCTGTATGAAGTTCTTGATTTTCAAAAGAGGTCTTACCTGCCTGATCATTCAATCCAAACGTTGTTGATATGGAAGATGGGGAAATTTGAACAAGGGTTCCCCCGAATTTGTAAGTGATAGCATAGGGCACTTTCTTTTGTGATTCTATTTCAGCATTGGCCCAAAAATCTCGGAGTGTGTCTGGATAGATTGGAGCATTGGCAGTAAGAATTGCTTTGTATTTTGATGACGTGAGAACGTCAATTATTGAGTGAAAGGAAGTATTTTTGTTTGTTTTCTCAAAAATGGGAAGATAGTTGTGGGGATGTTTGATTGTTAGAGCCATGATCGGAGAAGAAATTAGAGTGGGGTCTGAATTTTGAAGAAGAAGATGGAAACCGCTTTTGTGAATTTTGAATTCGAGACAACAGTAAAGCTCTGTTTAGGGATAAAACAGGGTTTTTATAAAGTGAAAAAGTGAATGCTGTCGTGGTAGCAGTTACAAAGAGCTGATGGATAACATCGGTCCATGTGGCCACCTTTGTTGGGATAATGGATGACAGTTGTTCGGAAACCACTGTTGGGCAACAATAGTGGCTGATTTTAGTCTGTCAGTGGATAGACATCACTGGTTGAGACAAACAGCTGTTTGATCAACAGTGGTCATAAGCAGTGGTAAAAGGAAAACAGAGGATACCTTTCAGTAGTGGATGAATTGTTAGCCAAACAGAGGTTTGAAAAACGGTGGTTATGGACAGACTTTTAAGGATTTATGAAAATTTTTCAATCAAAGCTATTTTAAGGATGAATTTTTTATTTTCTGAAAACATTTTAATGCCTTCTATTTATGTAAAACAAAGTTTTGCCTTTCCATCCATGTTTAGCATGCCACTTCTAGAGATCAAGCTTTCAAAGGTAGATGTGTCTAAAGCTTTTGTGAACACATCTACCAGCTGATCCTTAGTTGGAACATAATGCAGAGAAATCAAACCTTTTTCATAGCTATCCCTCACAAAGTGATGTCTCATGTCAATGTGTTTGGTGGTTGAATAGGAGACTGGATTTTTAATGATGTTTTCAGCTGCTTCACTATCTAACATTAGAGGAGTCTTTAGAGCAGTTACACCAAAATCCAGTAGTTGATTTTGAAACAACAAAAGTTGGGCTGTACAGCTTGCAGCAACAATGTATTCAGCTTTAGCAGTGGATGTGGAAACAACTGCTTGCTTTTTGCTTTGCCAACATACTAAGCAACTGCCTAGATGTAGTTAGGTACAATAGAGACCCAATCATGATTCTATACAATGTTTGATCAACCAAGTCATCTTTTTTATCTATAGTGACCAGCTTTGTAGTTTCCATAGATGTACTGCATGGTTTACATTCATTCATCTTTGTTAAAAGTTCCTTTACATATTTGCTTTGATGAATGAATGTTTCATTTTGCAGCTGTTTAACTTGGAGACCAAGAAAGCACTGAAGTTCACCCATGGCACTCATCTCAAACTCAGCTGTCATGAGTTTTCAAAATTCCTCACACATGGAGGTACATGTGGGTCCAAAGATGATGTCATCAACATAAATGTGGACAATCATCAAATCTTTTCCTTCCCATTTTAAAAACAGTGTTTTGTTATTTACCTCTTGTAAACCTATGGAAATAAGAAAAGTGGAAAGAGTTTCATACCAGGCTCTAGGTGTTTATTTTATGCCATACAGAGCTCTGTTGAGCTTGTTGACATGATCAGGATAAATGGCATCTTCAAAACCAGGAGGTTGGCACACATATACCTCTTCCTGAATCTTACCATACAGGAATGAACATTTGATATCCATTTGGTACACCTTGATGTTGTGGTTGACAGCAAAGGATGGGAACAATCTGATGGCTTCAAGTCTTGCTATAGGAGCAAATGTTTCATCATAATCTATGTCTTCTTCTTGTCTAAAACCTTGAACCAAAATCCTGGCTTTGTTTTTGACAATAATGCCCCTTTCATCAGTTTTGGTTTTAAAGACCCATTTTGTGCCAATTGGACATACATCCTTTGGCAATGGTACAAGTTCCCATACTTGTTGTCTCTTGAACTGCTGGAGCTCTTCTTGCATGGCTTCTACCCAACTATTGTCTTTCAGTCCCTCTTGGTACTTGTTAGGTTGAATGAGTGATAGAAAGCCAGCAAAAAGATAGATTTTTTAGGATTGACTTCTTGTGAGAACCCCTTCGCTGATGTTGCCAATAACTTGATCTGGCGGATGAGATTTAAGGAAGATTAGATCCCCCTTGTATGGAACAATGGCATTGAGAGGTGAAGGCTGCAGATGTGAATCATCTGAGCTAACATCTGTTGGCAATTTTGAAGAACCAACATCTGTTGGAGATGGAGGTAGAGGAATATGAGGAATGGATGTGAAACTGTGTTGACTTTTATCCACATTTGATGGACTTTTGTCAATAGAGGTTGGACTTGATGAAGTGGTAGAGGTTTGATCAATAACTGTTGTTGTAGTATTGGCAGAGTTTTGGCAGTTGTTTTGAACATCTGCTTCTTTGGTGATGGAAGTGACTTTGTATTGTGGAATCACAATGTCAATTGCATGATCTTGAGGGAAAGATTGTGGTGTACCTGCAGGGTTAGTCTTGACAGACACATCTTCAAATGTAAATTTATCAGGTCAAATAGTTCAGTAGGATTTGCTGAGATTTTTAACGAAGAAAGTTCATTGAACTTTACATTCAAGGTCTCTTCCACACACCTAGTCCTTGTGTTAAACATTTGTAGGCCTTGGCAGTTGTTGAGTATCCCAGAAATAACCACAATCTACTTTGGCTGCAAATTCTGAAATGAGTCTTTTAAGCTTAGAATAAAGCATGGGTAACCAAAGATTTTCAAGTATGAGATCAGTGGTTTGATCTTGAACAGAGTTTCATAGGAAATCTTTTGATGCCCGAGGTTGATTAAAACTGTGTTCTGGACATAGCAAGCAGTGTTTACAGCCTCTACCCAAAAGGTTAAGGGTAAACCTGAGTCTGCAAGCATTGTTCTGGCAGCTTCAATCATTGTTCTGTTTTTCCTTTCAACCACCCCATTTTGTTATGGTGTTCTTGGAATAATGTACTGCCTTACAATTCCTTTTGACACACAGAATGCTTCCAACTCCTTGTTTCTAAACTCTGTTCCATTGTTACTGCTAAAGATTTTTACTGGCCAATCAAATTGCTTTTCAACTTGTTTCATAAAGTACTGCAAAATACCTGCAGTCTCATCTTGGGAGTGCAAAAAGTAAGTCCATGTAAACCTTGAAAAATCATCAACAATAACAAGACAATATCTTTTCCTTTTTAAACTCATGATTTTACAGGGCCAATATAACAACCCTCCTAAATTTTCCGACACCCTAAAAATATTTAAAATATCCCAATACGTCCTAAAATACACCCCGTATACGAAATCAGGCCCCAAATACCTTTATTTTTATTAAAATTAATTAAAAACAAAATTTAATGGATCGTCGCGGGGCGCGCCAGATACCCCAAGTTCCGTCGCGGGCCGCGAGCGCCTGGCTACGAGGCAAAGCTCGGTGCCGACACGTGGCACAACCGTGTCAAGTCTAGTATCCGAGTCAGCCAAGCTAGGGCCTACCCTTGTCACACCCCCAAAATCCACCCGCGGAGTACCACCGCTTGGAGGCGTGACATGACCAGGATCAAGCCATCAATCATATCAAACATAGCATTTAATAATAATAGTAGATACGACTGATGTCCAAAACCAAACGTTGTATATGTAGCGGAAGCATTAAATGTAAAACCCAAAACATAAGTATCAATGTGTGAATGTAAAAGCGTTTAATAAGCATTCACGTGTTCTTGTCCACAACGACCCGCTTCTCCTCTGGTGCAAGCTCCAAGTATACCTAAGGTCCTGCAAGGCATGCAGCAAATAATCAACAAACTAGTTGAGCGAGTTCACAGAAAGTAAGTTCATAACATAGTGCATAAGTTTAGCTAGTGGGGGCTTCCCATACTAGTGTGTACTAAAGGCGGGGGCTTCCCAAACCTTGTGTTTATATTGCCGGTGGGGGCTTCCCACGTTTATCCTTACTAATGAGGGCTTCTCATTAGTGGTACTTACTAGACTAACATCCAACCATGTGTTCTTCTTTACCGAGAACAGGAATACGTACTAGGTCACGTAGGCTTTACGTGACGTGCCCTTCCCCGAGGACAGTGGTACGTGTGGGGGCTACGTAGGTTTTACGCAGCGTGTCCTTCCGACCCGGAAGACAGTAGAAGGTATTGGGTTACGTAGGCTTTACGTAACGTGTCCTCCCGACCCGGGAGACAAATGGCAATATACTGGGTTACGTAGGCTTTACGTAACGTGTCCTGACTATCCTGAGGACGATGGTCTATAGTCTAGTGTTTGGGTAAGTACGAGTAATCATTCCATATCCAACATATCCAACCCAATTCCCAACCCGGGAATCCCATGCCTTGGCTGTGTGAACTCACCTTGGTTTGCTCGGCAGATACACAAAGAGTACAGGTAAGCTAGTAAATGGTCAACCACGTCCTATCATGGTTATAATACAAGTCAGGTTTGACTAAGGTAATACACGTGTGCATCACATATGTTAACACGTTACTATCACGTATGCATGTAAACAAGTAAGAGCATAGCATTAACATTCATGTGCGATCCAATGTCTAAGCCCGAAAGTCAATCAACCCAAATATCATTCAACCAATTCATATAACGGCCCAATCTAAACAGTCCAGATTCTCAATCGGCCCTAATAGTAAACGCATACAAGTCCACAAATCCAATCATTGGGCCCAACTGATTGAGCCCGTGACAGTGAAGGCCCAAACAGTGTACGTGCATTAACTAGTCTCGAGTCGCAACCGGCGATCTCGAGTCGCAACCGGGGATTACGAGTCGCAACAGCTGGTTACGAGTCGCAATGGTGATCTCGGCTCATCATGGTCTGGTTACGAGTCGCGATATGACTCGCAACCGTGGTTGCGGTTCGTGCTGTTGCTGGTGTGAGGTTTCGAGTCGCAATTGGTGATACCGAGTCGCAACCGTGTGTGTGTAACTGGTTTCCACAATTCTAGTCAATTAAACTCCGTGATTTCAGCTAACACCTTGGACAGTTTCGCAATTCCGATCAATCAACAGTTAATTCAGATTTCATGCATATTCATAACAATCCAAGAACATCGAACCAGCAAATAAATCAGTAATTGTGCATATGAACCATATCTTATAACATTCAATTAGATTAATCCTTGAAATATAACTACCCCGTAGCCTATCAATTCTAATACCCGAAACAATATATGATAGCCGATTACTAGATCATGCATTCAAGAAACTTATAAACATTTATCAAAACCTTATCAACAAACCACGACCCGAATCACAGCACATAACCATGGATTAATCAACATCATACAATTCCGATTTCGTGACTATAAAACCGATTAACAAGAGTATTATCATCACACATCATCAACAACTATCCGAATGAACATGAAATCATGTATAAACAACATGCTACCTAACAATACAAACCACAATCACACTAACCGGATTGGAGAAGGAACAAGGATGATCCAAGTAGGGAAAGATCTTTGCCGTCGGGTCCTAAGCAAGCCGAGAGAGAGATAGAGAGCAAGTAGGGTTTCTTGTTGTGATAGTGTTTTGTAACAAAATGAGAGGAACAAGTCCCTAAGGGTGTTTGTTTGCGTGAAAAGGGAGTGGGCCGAGCCCAACTCGGTTATCTAATGGGGTCCGATTTCAAAGTGTGGCCCAAATGGGCTTGTGTGACCGGTTAGCCTTATGCGATCGGGTTTTAGTGTGTGGTTTGGGCTCGTGCAACACATAACATACATACACACATAATGCACATAAACATAACATACCAAGTATTCATTCAATTAATAACGTTCTCGTAAACACGTATCGTTACAGAAAGTAAGTCTAAGGTTCGAGTTGTCACATTATCCCCAACTAATTGGAAATTTCGTCCCGAAATTTGGTATGCACTCACTGAGGAAGCTAGGTAAACTGTATTGTTCACTGATTTTCCTGGGTTGTCACAACCCTAGCTGGCATCGCAGGCCGCGAAGCCCTCCCTGGTTTTCGTCGCGGGGCGCGACAGGGTCGGCGAACAGCCCTATATAAGAAGGCCCTCAGCCTTCAGTTTACGTCGCTCATTTCCCACAATTCTCTCTTAATTTCTATATAGTATAAGCTATACTCGGGCATTATACCCTACTAATTAGCGAAGCCCTGCCTCGTTGTAAGTATCATAACCCCCGATTACGTATTAGATACGCTGCCCGATTGATCCAGGGTTCCGTAACGGCTGTCGAGGTTCTGCCCGACGTAGTCGTTGGAATGCCGTCTCGGGGAGGGTATTACTAATGTAAATATTGTGTTATTATTATACTAACGCATGTGAATTGTGTAATTAATAGATAATCACTAGGAAATCCTAAAGGAAAACCCTAAGACAGCAATATGAGTAATCCTCCTTTTTGCAAACTGTTTTTACAAAACCTCAAATGTTTGATATTATATTAAACAGTGATTGAGTATTTGTATTCTACAATTATCGTCGGTATGTTGGGGTTTTGTATACAAAATTTGTTACTACATTGTGAGTAGTAACATGACCACAAGTCGGGTTGACAGTACCGTGGGTGGTAATTAAAGTAGATGGAAACAAATGTAATTGCGCGACCGCCCTCAATACTGTAAAACGGTTTTACCTGTCGTGATTGAACTGGGATTCACTCACCAGTATTTCCCACTGACAAAATGTTTTTTAAACGCGTTTCAGGTAACAAAATGTGAAAGCCAAATAGAAGCCAGCTGGACAGCACTGAAGGCTTGAAAAAGTGGCTATAAAGTTACCTAAAATAAAGAGATGTTTTATTTAAATAAAATAGGATTTATCCCTATAAAAATGTGTGTACTTGAAACTTGGGATTTTCCCGTGTGTTTAATATTATAAAAGTGTGGTATTTTACTCAAATAAAATATTTCCTAACTACGGTCCTGATGTAAATTCCGCTGCTAAATTGATAAACACCGATACCACTGAAACTGGCCACGGCCGCCCGTTCCCAGGTAATTAGGGGACGGGGGTTGCGACAGAAGGTGGTATCAGAGCTAAGCCACTGATTCAGCCACAAAAGTGTTCCGCTGACACCAAGATATTATTCAAAATGTTAGGAAATTTTCTACGGAACTACGTACATATCTGTATTTTATTGTTGTGTGTTATTTGACTATTTGTTAGTTTACAGTATGAGCGACCAAGGACCTTCAGATGCTTACCGTTAGTTGTCCAGCTCACCTAGGGACGAAGGCACCTCTTCACAGTCTACCCTCTCAAGGTATTCAGCTGACAATGAAGATGGGATATTCGTGTTCAAGGCCCAATCTGAAGAACCATTCCATCCTAAGAAAAGAGGATGGTTTCAGCAGAGGAGCGCATGAACGTAGGAAAAGGATGAAAAATTTACAACAACAGTGTGCTTTAGCAGCCGTTAAGAGAGAAACAGATGCTCATACGCAAGATATGCTCAATAGGAGTCTAGCAAACTTTCATATTTTAGCAACTACAGCTGCAGACCCTAATTTAGAGCAACTCATAGCACCCCAACCATTACCACTGTTTCCAACACAACCAATGGAAATTGAAGTCATCTCAGAAAATCAAATCCCAATGCCTGATTTTGACCCCACTGAGATACCTAGAGTACCAGCACCCAGTCCCTTAGACCCAGACTACGACCCGTGGTTTGACGACCATAGGGATTACCAACAACGCTACCTAATACCAGAGGAACCCATGCCAAACCTATCAGCTTACCCAGACTTGGACCCTTGTTCGGATTGAACCCTACTAAAGGAACAGATAATGAAAGCCAAAACCGGTTCACAACAGAGGATTATTCATAAGGATTATCTAGCATCTGATAGACTTCAAAGTACTGCTCAATAGAACAACTGCTACTAAAGAACTGATGAAGTTTAAAGGCTGAAGCTCAATCCACTGACGGAATCCAAGCACTGCTGAAGAGTTAAAGCACTGCCCATTCAAGGTCTGATCACCCTTTTAAGAAAGCACTGATGCTCAATCATCAGTGGTTAATTACAATAGTGGAATGAAGAATCAGTGTTTATACATCAGTGTTTAGAATGTAATTAGTTTCTGTATGGTCAGTTGTTATAGAACAGTAGATAAAGTTTGTTAGTTTGTTAGATGTCGCTTTCATGGTGACGTCAGCTAAGATGCTTCAGTGGTTTGGTTTGCCTATAAATGTAACAGTACCCTGTACTGTTACATTTGATTGACTGAGTGGGTTCTTCTCCTCTAGTCCAATCCTTTCATCTTGTGCAATCAACCTTGGAGCATCAGGCTGAGGGGGAGTTTAGTTTGCAAGCATGCTCTGTAAATCTTTTGTTTTATATTGTAATCATTCGACTCAATGAAAAGCATGTGTTTATCAAAACTATCTTCTTCCTGAATTGTGCTTACAAAGTTTGTGTCCATTTCCGCTGCACATAAAGTCTAAGTTATGCAAACACGCATAAATATGAGCGCCTCAGATTTTAACAATTGGTATCAGAGCTTGGACAGTCAAATTCGATCTAACAGTCAATTTGACATAACAGTTCAGCTCAAACAATTCATTGATACTAAGGTTGATTGTAATTTTTGAAAAACAGAGTAACGAGAAATCATGCTCAAAGTGATTATTCAAAAACTCTGTAAAACAACCAAGATGTCATAAGACACACAAACTTCACATAAATAAGTGAAATCATGCATAAAACACCTATAGTGCTCAGATCTGAAAATATGTCTGAGAAC
The DNA here is from genome assembly GCF_002127325.2 of Helianthus annuus. Classification (NCBI taxonomy): domain Eukaryota; kingdom Viridiplantae; phylum Streptophyta; class Magnoliopsida; order Asterales; family Asteraceae; genus Helianthus; species Helianthus annuus. Next base: position 3,102,401 of record NC_035446.2, read on the forward strand.
TATGGTACAATTATTTCCTTTACAAAATTGATATCAAGTGTTAATATGAAGTTTGTGTTGTTTCCATCATGTTTGATACTAAAGTATGAACCTCTGGTAAACAAAACCTAGTTTCGTAAAAACACTAGTGTTTTTGTTAACATGAAAAGGAGGGAAATTAAAACTTTAGTTATTGAATCCTATGTGTTGAAACAACTGGTTGAGAATCCTGTTAAAAAGGATCAAATCAACTCTGATTAAGAGCACATCGAGAAAATCAGATGTAAAACAGACTAAATCATATGTAATGTGAGATTTGACAAAAGCATATGCAAAAATGTCTAAGTCTCTCCAAACATTGCTGTAAAATGATTCTGGTCTGAGTACATCTCCAATAAAAACCTCCCAGTAAGTATTTTAGTATTTATAAATGGGAAGGGTAAAAAGGGAAGAAGAAAAATAACAAAACTCAAAAAGTGTATTTATCTCAAAAACTTTTGATGTCAAAAGAAAGGAGTATAAATATAAAACACTTAAGAGTCCAAAGTAGGATAAACAATGGTCATCAAGCAATTATGTGCATTCATTGATTCAGGGAAGTTCAGGGACAATAGTATCACCAATGATGAAATTGATAAGAGGACTAGACAAATATTTCAGAATCCTCACATGTCTCCACTTTTTTGCAATCGATTAACAAGGAAATGGTTACACAAAATAGTCATTTCAAATCATTGACCATTTTCCTAAAACTTGAGAATGATGTGACTATGAGTTTTAATTGGCAAATATACCAGAACTCTTTTTTGATGTTGTTTTCAGAATAACCTTTAATTAATTTTTCCTGTAAAGGTTCTTCTCAATAAGACAGGATATATTATTCTTCATTTTTTTAATAATATATTTTGTACTTTTACTTGTTTTTGATAGTAAAAGTATCATTCTCCTGTCAGGATATAGAAGCTCTATTTTTTTTGGTGATAATATCCTTAAAAACAGATCAAAAGGAAAAGGTACTAGTGCCAAGATCATATCAACCTCAAGTTTGTTTTATCACAGATCAAAAATTGATTGCTAAAAGATAAACCACTGAGATACTCATGTTCTAATTCACATAATTAGACACAAAATGAGTAGCCTTAGTAAAAAGGTCTTCATCATCTGGGATACTAAACCACTGTCAGGTATTTATAAAAGCTTCAAAACTTGTAATAAACATGTGGCAAAACCTCGAACACAAATTCCTGAAAAACTGCTGACAAATTAAACTTAATAATTTGCATCTAAAATGTATTTTGTTAAGTATAGCATTTCTGCAGATGTTCAACAGATGATGGATATGATATTGTGTTTACACAAGACAAAATCAATCCCCTTACCTGAACAAGCAGATGCTTAAAAATTTTGTCAAAAAGGTTCAATCAAAGTTGTACTAACAGTTGCTGATGTAATAGTCTTTCAAAACCTCTCCATTTCCCTACCACTATTGTGCTCAAACATCTGCTTCCTAAATACTGTCCACTGCTAAAGGTCAACCCCTGTTCTATCATTTTCCTGATAAGCACTGTTGTTTAAAATCAGTGTTATATCCACTGATGTACTATCCACTGATAGTAAAAATCACCCACTGTTTCATTTGTTACCGTTGTAACTACTGATGGTTGCTTCATCAGTGGCTCTCAAAACAACTATCCTCCATTACTCTTCCTTTTATCAGGGCTTGGCACGTGGTAAGTTTTTAGCCGTCAGATCATTGTAACCGCTGTCAAATCAGCATTTACTTTTTCCCTGAATAAAACCCTGATCAAAACCCCAAACAGGGTTTTACACTGTCGAATTGAATTCCAAAATTCTCTTCTCAAAGCAGTTTCCAACCTTCCATCTCAAATCATTCTTCATTCTTCTTCAAAAATGACGAAATCAAAATCAAAATCATCCTCATCTTCCAAAAAGGTCTCTCAAAAGCCGCTAAACCCATTGAAATCCCATACAAATCCCCTCACAACTACTTGGGTTTACTCATAAAACCCACTACCACCAACACCTTTGATTCCATCATCGACACCTTATCTGCATCAAAGTACAAAACTTTACTAATAGCAGATGCTCCCATTTACCAACAAACCCAGAGAGAGTTCTGGAAAAATGATACCCTTGAGAAACAAGGAGACATCGTCATAGCCATCAACTCCTCTATACAGGGTAAAGCGATTCAAATTACTCCACAATCAATCTCAGAAGTCTTTAAGCTTGATGATCAGAAAGGTAAAACCTCTTTCTCTAAAAGCGAGTTGAAAACTGATTTTTTGGGAAGGGAGTATGCAGAACAACCAAAAAGAGATACCTTACAAAAATGTTATTTCCCTTCTGCACCTAGGTTTTTATTTCACACTCTTTTGATGTGTGTTTCAAATAAAACAACTGCGTTTAACGAAATACCATTAAAGATTCAATGCCTGGGATATGTTATTTATACAATGAAGATTTTAACTATTCTCGGGAGATCTTTAATGACTTGGTAAAAAATGTTGACAGCAAATCATTTTTGCTCTTTCCAAGGTTTCTAAGCTACTATTTTAAACAAAAAATTGGAAACGAAAATGAAAATTTGCTAAAACAAGGTGTTTATTTTCGAATAAATGGTTTAACACCTGAAACATTCTCTAGAATGTTAGCACCAACAAAAACAAAAGCAGAGGTGCCTGAGCAGAATTTAGCAGCTACCACTGCTCCTCAGACATCTGCTGTTGAGCCCACTGCTCCAGGTGATCATAGCGGCACAAACACTGCTTTGAAACCCACACCTGACATTACCAAAAAGACCAAAAAGAAATCTTACAAAAAGCCCTCCAAACCCAAATCAAAGGCATCTCTGGAAGATGAGATCCCAGAGCCACTGCCAGTGACAACACAAATGTCACCAATAACCACTGCTGCTACTTCCTCACAGCAGATGGAAGAAAGATCTCCACCATTGCCTCAAACTCCTCCTGCATCCTCATAAAAGGATCAGGTTGTAAACACAGGGACCCCACAATATGAAGCTCTGGATTTAATTGGATCCATCTTCCTAAGTCCTAATCCCAAGGATATGTCTCTTTTAACACTGTTATTGTAACACCTCGAAAATTCATGTCCAATAACGTATTGACACGTGTCATAAGCTTTGAACGTGTGAAAGGATACTTTAGAGGGACGAAAGTTGACAAACAAGGAACCTACATGCGTAAAAAGATTCAGAATGTGAACAATGGGTAAATATACTCTAAAATAGCCCTACAAGATGCTTATACCTTCAAACGAATAAATCATGATTCATACGGAGCTAAAAATGAAAGAAAGTGAGGAATTACAAACTACAAGGGTTAAATGTGTCAACATTTGAAAAGTATACCTCTGAGTGACCTTTTAGTAAACCCAAAGTTTTGTAATGATTAATTATACTCACGAGAATGTGTGATAAAAATTTCACAAAGTTTCATTATCGTATGAGAAAGTTATGATAAAATTCGTATGCGAGGGGTTAAAAGCGTCAACATTGAATTTTAAGACCTTATGGGTGATCTCAAAGTTAGTCAAGGACTTAACAAAGTTTGTATAAGTCTTAAAGCCCTTAGAAATCAAGTTAGAGGGCTGAAAATGCAAAATTGGGACTTAAAACCACGTAACAAAGGACCAGGGACCAAAAATGCAAAGTTTGAAACTTGTTTGGCTGGTTACCCACTTGCTAGCGTAGCGCGAGCACCTACCCCTTTTGTCGTAGCGCTACGCGAGGACCTTAGCTGGGCAGAAATCATGTACACCTGCAAGTTCAGCAGGTTAAACCGAGTTAGAAGCCTTGTATTCAATCCTATGGACTTGTTTGATGGTTTTTCAAGCTTAGGGACACTTGTAAATGATCAAGGAACATATATAGGCTTTGGTGGATTGATCTTGTGAGTTCTAAAGTCCTATATAAGAGTATGCTTGTTGCAACATTTGACACCCACTTGAAACTCTCACAACTTCAATTCTGAGGATTTCTGGAGCTCAAGTCCCCTTCTTAGTGATCATTAATCGTGCTTAGGACCTTTGTAAGTGTCCTTAACCTTCTTTAATTCAGTTTTGCTTAGTGTATTAGCATTTAGTCAAACCGTCGTAATTATGGTTTGACTTCGTCATTAATCTTAATTGCTCCAGTCAAATTTCATTTTGAAAGTACCTATGAGTTGGTAATTATGTGGGCATTAAACCCTTAAAAGGTCACCCTCTGATTCCCACTCTAATTAGGTCAATTGTTGAGTCAAACTTGATTATAAAAAGTCAACAGAAAGCTAAATTTCAAATAAATGCATAATTAGCAATGTAGAAGCTATGCAACCTGTTTTGACATTAATATAACTTGGTAATTAATGTAAGAACATGTCTAAACATGTTCAACTCGACAATTTTCAGTTTAGGCTCGGTTCGGGACCGAAAGTCGCATAGTTTGACTTATGCTTTGACTTTCAGTTCTGACCCATTTGAGCATGATTTAGGAATGCCTTAGAGCCTTAATAGGACCAAGTTACCTATAAGTATAACCCTCTGAGATTATACAACTTGGTTCATTAGTTATCCGATTCATATGCATGATTCCGTTAAATGCTTAAATGTTGACTATTATGCCCATATGACCTTAAATCATGAATTTTGAAAATGTAAAAGAGTAGAAATCTTAGGTACTGATTTATAAACTCGTACCTAGAATTTGACATCAGTTTGAGGTCTAGATTAAGAGTTACGCTCAATAGCGTAATTAGAAAGCTTTTTAGTAATTAAATGGCGTAATTAGCATATAGCCTATCTAAACCCAATTTTTGATACCAAACTTTTTACCCACTGATATAAAATAATTTTTTGGGATTTTTGGAGATTTTTATTTATTTTTAGGCTGATCAAACCTAGAGTTCTAAGCTTATTTCGGTAATTGTCGGTTTTACCCCTTTTAAGCTATAAAATGAGTTTTACCAAACCTTTTGATACCAAACCTTTTTCTACTGATCTAATATGATAAATAGAATATTTTAAACCTTCTGGAATAGTAAAAATATCAGCTTTCCTTTAAGAACCCGGAAATAGCTCAAAATCGCCATTTTAAACGTTTTTAAGCGTTTTAAACGCATAGTATGTATTAAAACCATATTAGATATATAAGACTTGATACCTACTGATGTTTTAAGTAAATTTCTATACTTTATCAGTAAGTAAAATTTTTGAAGTCAGATTTCCAGTTTTGACCTTTAAACCTTAGGTGAAATTACCAAAATGCCCTTAAGATGTATAGTTTTGTTTTTAGTGATAAATGTCACATATAAGTTATACCCTACTGATATAACTTAGTAAATTAAGTATTTTCACTAATTACATCAGACCCGAAACTCAGAATTATATTTAAACTCTTTTACAACCTTTTAAATGACAAAAATACCCTTTCGAGGCGTAATTTGAGTTTAAAATCATTTTGGGCATAATGGAAGACATCCTACTGATGTCACAACATATTTGAAGCATATTAACTTATGGAACATGTTCATGACTCTTATGGTTACCGGTTACACATGTTTTTCGTTCGGATCGGTCTATGTAACTAGTTTGCATATATTAGCCGAAACGGGTCAAACCATATCGTTTTTGTCTCAAAATCCAGAATGTGTTTAAGTTACCCATATTAAACAAGCATACAAGCTTGTCGGGTCAAAACCACATTCTAAACCGGTCTTCGCTTTATCATGCGTTATGGACCGTGCCTTCCTTTTGAAAACTAACCGGTCTAAGTCTAAACTTAAATAAAGACCCGTTAGGATTTTAATAGGTTATTAAAAACCTTCGTTCCAGATTAGGAGCCCAGTAAAAGCTACAAGCACTTGCTGTATTTGATTTATACATTGCTCAGGTAAATACTCTTAACTTATTTTCCCTATACGGGCTTGGGATACGGCACTATAAAAGTACCGCTTGGTCGGGTGTATGTAGTCATTTAAATCGTATTGTGATTGATTTATTTACATAACCTGTTTGATATGTATTATTTGGTGTACGACCCTTGGGGTTAAATGACCATGTCCCGGATATCCTTGGCATCATTCAAAGAAATGGCCATGACCTAAGCACGGGGAGTAGGCGTACACCTGATAGATGCATTATGTAAAAACCGGTATCCCACTATAAGGAATCGACCTTGTGGGCATTATACCTGTGGCGTGTCAGTTAACTTAAGTCCGGCCTTGCAACCGGCCCTAATGGACGACAAATGAGTAAAACTGTATACAAGATTATTTTGAGTAATTGTCCCAAGTTATAAAATATTTTTGCCGAAGTGCATTTAAATCAATTTTCAAACTCTTTTCAAAATGAGTCAGTTAAGTTGTATTTACCAGTGCAAACTGACGTATTTTCCAAAAAGGCTAAGTGCAGGTACTAAACGAAATAGGCTGGCTACTCCAGGCATCATTACTCAAGTCTCGCAAGCTTTAGATGTCAAAGTCTGTTGAACAGTTCTCCTTTTTATTTGATCCGCCGGTGGATCTGTTTCGACTGTTTGTGATACTTAAACATTACAATTTATTCAGTTGAAATAAATCTATATCTTTTGCTTCCGCTGTGCATTTATATGTTGTGTTGTTTGACTATGATGATATCAATTACGTCACGATACTCCCCACCGGTGACACGTGGAAAATAGGGGTGTGACACTTATCTTCACCCCTCACATCATCAGAATCCATAATACCTTTGTTGCAAGCAGTTGATATAGCTCAGACACAAACCAGTTCCTCTCAATCACCTATCACTGAGAGTAGACTCCCACAAGTGACTAGGTCTGATGCTTATACCTCTGTTATCCCAGCAACAACTAAGGAGGTTACACTACATGAGTTACAAATAACTCCTGTCAGTAATTCAAGTGCAGCAGCAACTACAAATGTTGGATCAACAGATCTACAATTGGCCAGTTGTTTCATAAATAAGACTCCCTTGAAGGCAATTCCTACAATAGCACCTATGATAACCACCAGTGAGTATGTATTACCCTCTGGTATCCTCAAAAGGTTATTAAGTGTTGAAGGAAGAAGACCCCAGTACCAAGAACAAGGGGCATCAATGAATGATTTTTGGGACTCTGTCCCTAAGTCACACATTGGTATAACCACTGCTGGTGGGGAATCAGATGAACCCATTAATTTGGGAGATGATTCACAATATCAGGAATTGACGGGCAGAATTGAAAATCTTGAAACATCAGTTGCTGAAATAAGGATATGGTGCAACAACTGCTAAAAGCTCAAAAAGCACAATCCACTGCTGTTCCAGCTCAAGCACCTTCACAACCTGTACCTGCTGCAAATGAGCTATGGAATGTATTTCAAACCCTGCTTGAAAAACAAAAACAAATGGCTTATCAGCAGCATGCAATACATGTACAAATGCTGACAAACGTGGTGGAGTTAAGATTTAAAGATACTTAAGCAGATATCAAAGCTATCAAGGCTCATATACATAGCACCACTGGAAAGGTTCCTTCCATTGTCCTCTTCATGAATAACCCCTTTCCAGATAATGCCAAAAAGGGGGAGAAAATCAAGTGGAAGAAGAAGGGAATTGAGGATGGTGTTTATATTGAACCAGAAAAAGATAGCCAGACTAAAGCTGCTATATCAACAATCACCACTTCAACACACACCACTTCACCACACACCATCAAAACCACTGTTCTACCATTATCATCATCTATTATCACATCACCACCACCAAAACCAAACTCACCATCATTACCTCCTGCTATAAAGCAGAAGACAACAGATGTTACAACATCTGTTGTAATGACACTTTCTACCACTCAAATCACTACCATTTCAACTCAAACCACTTCACCACAAACCATCAAAACCACTGTTCTACCATCATCATCATCTATTATCACATCACCACCACCAAAACCAAACTCACCATCATTACCTCCTGCCATAAAGCAGAAGACAACAGATGTTACAACATATGTTGTAATGACACTTTCCACCACTCAAATCACTACCATTTCAACACCTACTCAAAAGCAGAAGACACCTACTGACACATCAGTAGTTGTAATGACAACAGAGGTTGAAACACCAGTTGTTTCAACAACTGTTTGCCAAACATCCACCACTGCTCTCTCCACACAACCCATTCTCACATCACAAACAAAACCTCCTTCACCCAAAAATCTTTACACAAGGAAAAAGGAAATTTCAGAAGAATGCTGATGATATACCAGCACCTATTCCTTTATCCTCTACACCTTACAATGTCATCAATCTACAACACCCACTCAAATATCTTCCACTAGAATTGAATCTGTTGCTGAGAAATATCCACTGGAATTGGAGGCTGTAAAGGATGAAATGAAACAATTTTATACAATAGATGATCCTTGAGAAAGAAGATTTCCTTCTCTCATTGGCTTCAGGAATCCATTAAACATAAGTGAGTATCTAAAACTCAAAGTGTCACACCCTGACCACGTATAACATGCAACCGCGGCGGAAACGTCGGGGAGTGTTGGGACAGAATTAATTGTTTCACAACTATGGCATACAAAGTTATATTTTATTTATCAACAAACGTGTTACATTGTCTTTAAACAGGAAATAAAGAGTTTATAACATAATTAAACTAGGTCTATCTTCGTTTTATGTCTCTAAGGCACAGGTCTGCCCTAGTATCACAATCATCATCCTAAGCGACAGCTCCTGAAAACACATGTGAAAATAGGTACGTCAGCATAAAAATGCCTGTGAGATACATAGGTTTTGTGAAAATAGAATTCATGACTTATGTTTGTGAAAATGTTTAGTCATGAACCTTGTAATTTGCTTTATCTTGTAAATCACTTGAAAAACGATAAGATCAGATGATATGTATAATTAAATGTAAGGTTAAATGGATAACCATGTAAAAATGAGTTTGTATAAGATAAGTTGTTTGTAAAAATAATGTCTTGTGAAGAATATGTTATTTGTGTAGAACGTAATATGTCTAAACTGAAATGATTTAGATAACACTACGATATGTAATATTATACAAACACTTATGTATAGGAAGTACCAGCGGCGTATCCACCATGTTTGTATCATATTACATACGCCACGTTACTCAAACCATTTACCCAAACCAACCACCAAAGTATATCGTTCATGTATAAATCAATTGTCAAGTATTATTGTGTAAACCATATCAAAATGTTCATGTTTAATGTAAACCACCAAATGTGTATATCAACGTCAAATTGTTTATGTTTAATGTAAATCATATAATGTGTATCCAAAATATCATGTATGGCATGTGAAATGTATCAACTAGGCCATAGGTAAAAATGCACAAAAACAGGGTATTGAATTAAACATAGTTTAAGTCAAAGTTATGTTTTGTGGAACAATTGCATGCTATACTGATACAAACATCTATGCGGTATTGTGAAAATGCATACATTCAAGCCTTTGTGACTGTAGTGATAGACCTTTAAACAAATTAAAGGTCTATATGTGTTATGTTTATCGTATTCGGTCATTCCTTCCAATCCAAACAAACCCGAGATTTCAGGAATGGGAGTTGTCAAGTCCTATGGTACCATTACCTACTAACGGGCGGCATGATCGGTGTTAATGAATGTACATTGTATAATTTAAACAAACCAAATATCATACCAAAATGTAGGCATATGATGAATAATTGTACTAAGTACGCACACAATGGGCATACATAGCATAAAATGTAGTGTAAAATGATGTACTAAGTACGCACACAATGGGCATACATAGCATAAAAGTCATGTAAATCAATGTGCTAGCATGCTTAGTCAACATACATAGCAGAAAATGTAATGTAAAACAATGTGCTTAATATGCCAAGTAAACATATGTAGCAAAATAATGTAATGTAAATCAATGTGCTAGCATGCCAAGTTAACATACATAGCAAAACAATGTAACGAAATCATGTACTATCAGTGTACTAAAGAACATAGCAAGTATATGATGTGAAAACAGGAAAGCATGAAAGTAACAAGTAGGCACATGTGTTTCACCCCAAAACAGTTTGGAAAACAGTAAAAGAGGGGTGCAATGTACTCACCTGAGATTGCTTTGAAGTTCTTGTGTAATATTCACAGAATGCTAGAGATCACGGAGTATCAAACGGCACCTAATAGGTAGCTATATTAATATACCGGACCAAAACCGGAGGATCGGATAGTATGCGGGTTTGTAACCCAAACGAGTATGGAGACTCGTGTAATATGGTTTAACAAAGCCTACTTACTAAAATGAAACCTAACCTAAGTGCTTACGACCCATTACGACCCGTTTAGGTAGCTTATGCTACCTTAATGCGTCGTTCATGTAAAACGCGTTTGGAATGCCTAACATCGTGACCATAAGGTATAACCTCGGAAGGTTATTCCCTATACAACTATGGTCACCTAATGTGTTTGGTCGGATCCTAATGATCGACCAAATGGGTCGGGTTTGAAAGTATAAGCGATTGTTTAGATCGCTTAACTTACGACCCTATATAAGCACTATACTAAAAGTGACGAGCTAAGCATGTTAAAACATGCTTAACTAAGTTTAGAAAACAGGTTTGGTATCAAAACAAACGGTTTTGATACCCACGAGTAGTTTTGTAACGCCCTGCTTTTTCATACTTTCCATAATTAGAAAGCTCGCCTTGTAATGCTATTTTTGGAAATCTTGTATTATTGTAGTCGTCTTTTCGTTGTAAAATCCGAGACTTGGATCATAAATAAAATTCGTATTTCTTTAAATTCACCATCTACATATTCATACATGTTCATACGTTGGAATTCATTGTACATCGAATCCTTATTTGTAATTCATACTTATACGATACTTATTCACGATGCATGTCCATGCTTGTCCTCAAATTGTTGATACCTAAAAACCCCTAATAATATGCTTATTTATACAACGGTTAATCATCTAATATGTGACATATACTTGTCACTTACAAACATGTTACATACTTGTACATTACACTTTTTACCTAGTTAAATCATGTTTTATTTCATATATCACCTTGTTATAAGTTAGGGGAAACATTGTTGCATATTATTACACAACTTAATTAACAAAATTACTCATTATAATGTTTTAAAAAAAATAAAAAAATAAAGAAATATGGCAGCCCCAATTCAGCAAAATTCAGCCCCATATAGTTGGGTTTTGTGGGCTAGTTTCAAGGTGTAACCCCTTCTAAACACTTCCAAAGCCCAACCCATTGAAACCCTAATCCTCCCCCTATAAATACCACTTATAACCAGCCTCCCTACCACTTTTGCAACACTAAAAACTCTCAAAACTTCCTCCAAACCGTAGCTGAAAGCAAAGGTTCGAGCAGATTGACACCCTTCACGAAAATGAGCATAACTCACTCATTTCTTAACGAAATCACTTGATTCTTTTTCCTACTTACTTGGATAATCATGGGGTTTGATTCCTAGACTTCTCCTTGGAGAAATCAGACCTGGAAATGCCCTGAAATCGTCCATAAACTTTCTGTTTGTTTTTATGTTCATCAAAAACTTGTTTAAACCTATGTAACTTGTGTTCAACACATCTCATACCTATGTCCTAATGCTTACAACTTATCCCATGGTTGGTTAAGCTTAAAAACAAGGTTGAGACATTTAAAATCAGAGGATTAAACCTCATAAACTTGGTGTTTTGTTTAGGGTTTCAACCCACAAATCATGTCAAACATAGCCTTTGATACATGAGTGATTACGGAACAACTTGGGTTGTCCCAAACCTACAATCCTCACGTGATTTGATGATTTCTACTAGTTAGTTTACTTTACATACTTGTAATGACCTTAGTTCATGACCCTCCTTGGTTGTTTTTACATCAAGTGTAGTGGTGAACATCAAAGGGGTACCTAAATGGAAGTCTTGTCTTCCTACCCCATCCATGACACATACGACTCAACTTGAGGTACCTAAATGAAGATGTAATCTTCTACCTCTTACTTGAATACTTGAACATTTGGACTTAATAATATGTGTATATTATACAACCTAAATACTATCTATGTACACTCGAACCTTTGATGTTGAAATCATATTCATTTGTCAAAGTAGTAGGATAATCATCTAAGGACCTAAACCTTGCTATGATTCTTATGAGTGTTCAACTCATGAAATCATTATAACCCTCGTGGTTACCCAGTGTCATGCAAGTGTATTATGGGAAGATGAGTATTTTGATATAATATTTTATAACGTTTTCATGTCACTTAAATTCCGAATCTTCCGAATTCCCCAAACTCATACGCTTTGTTTCCTTGTGTAGAGAAACAAGGTGCTCCAACTAGCTAATTCAACCACCAACTTGCTCTCGGATTCTCAAGTCACAACTTGTAAACCGTGAGTATACTCGTATTTCCCCCTTTTTTACTTTTACCACTTTTGGGGTATAACATGTTTACTTATCAAAAACTTACACATGAACATTTTGCTTAAACACATGAACATTCCTATAACATGCTTGTATACGTGATGGCTTGATACTTTAAACTTGGGTGAAACTTATGTGTTGAATTTATCATTAACTTCGTACAAGCCAAACCGTGACATATGTAGCGCTATAGGATTAACGACCCGCCCTTTATCATCGGTAATGTCATGAGCATATTGCGTTTCCTTGGTTTGATATGTTAGACACATGCCATGTTTAAACGTTTATCTTGAATCACATGCTTGCTATGAGGAATTGTTTAAAACTTATCTTTTACTATGTATGTATCAAACTTGTATACTCGCCTTTGCTTTTGCATTGAATTATTTTAAACATGTTACAGGTTGATGAGGATGATGCTAAGAAAAGAAGTAGTGTTGATGCCTAGATACACATATAGACGTTAGGGTTTAATATGTTGTATCAATTTTTGTTATGTTGTCATGTTATTTTGTTAGACTTGTTGTATTTGAATTTCTTGTAATGTTGACAATTCATCTTATGAAATGAAATCGGATTATTTAAATACTTGTCACAATTATTAGCGTTATGATGTCTCGAGCAATCTTCACACTTCGTCTCATCCCGATGTTTCCGCCATGGGTTGGGGTGTGACAAGTTTGGTTACAAAATACGCAAGAATGCGCATTTTGGCCGAAACTACGACTCGTCACTGAGCCTTGATAACGTGGTAATCAGTAGGTATAGTCACTACGGACTATAACCATCATGATCACGCTCACGTTATGAAGTTCCAACGAACTTCGTGTTGACCATAAGCTGGTCAACGTAGAAAATCAAACAAAGTTTGACTTTAGCACTAGAAAGCGATTAAAAGAACGAAAGAATACTTACGAAGGGTCCCCGAAAGCTAAACTTGATCCAGGAGCTCAGGTATGAAGCAATGGCATCAACTTAGAGCTCTTTGATCAGTTTTGTGGGTTTTAACACAAATGGGGGGGGTATTTATAGGAAAAGCAAAACCGTTAGGATCGTTTCTTGAAAAACGTGATCGAATCTCGTGCGTACACTTGTTGGAAAGTTGTGGTAACTAAAAATGGCCCCTAATGAGCTGAAAGGGCAAGTGTGATTGTGTGGATGAGGTTTAATCAGCTGAAATCTGCTGACTAATTGATCTTATCTGTTCTGGGAGCTTGACGCGGCCCGCGTCAGGATACACACAAAACTCAGGCGGGCCGCCTGGCCTTGTCTGATCAGCACAAACTTTCAGAAATGACAGTTTTAGTCCCTGTTGCATATTTAAGCCATTTTTAACACTTCTAAGGCCCGTAAAGCCAACTTTAAGGCCCTAAAATGATGCCTAAACATTGTGGACATGAAACATGCTCAAAAATATTCCGGATGTCAGTTTGTTTGGTCGTACGAACACGATGTTCGCTTAATTACGACGGAATGCGCATAAGTGCGAAAAATGATCCAAATGACGCGACGAATGGATTTTTGACAAGCCAAACATTAAAACATAATATTATAATGTTTACATAAATTTTTGGATGTCCGGATGTATTCAGAACGTAAGTTATGCGCGAAAGTGCAAACTTATGCACTTTTTGACACTTTTAGTCCCTGAATGACCCAAAAGTTTATTTTAGCACACCGAACCTCTCAAAGCCTATTTCTAAGCTATGTAAAGGATATTTAAGGTGTGTTTAACTTATGGTCATGTTCCGGAATGTTTGTTACAGTTCAAATTGACATACTTTCGCAGTTTGTCAAGTTTAGTCCCTGTAAGCGAATTAACTTGTTTTTGCCATACCAAAGCCTTCAAAACTTATTTCTAAGTTATGTAAAGGTTATTTAAGGTATGTTAAGTATATGTTGATGTTCTGGAGTATTTTTTGCATTAAACTGAGTACGTTTACGCACCAGTTGGCGTATAATTCTCCAGAAAGCGATGTAGAGTTTAAAATCGAACAAAAGTCAAAACATGAAAAATGTAAAACACAACCAAACAAACATTGGGATCAAATAACATTGTTTTATTGATAATTGAACTGTTCACAATGATTTCGGGCACAAATGTTACAGTCTCCCTTACTTGTGGAAATTTCATCCCGAAATTTATTTAGAGGAAACTCGTGGAAAAAGATGCGGATACTTCGCCTTCATTTGATCTTTGCGTTCCCAAGTAAACTCGGGTCCACGTTTAGATTCCCAGCGAACCTTGACCAAAGGAATGCGCTTGCGTTTAAGCCACTTGACTTCAACGTTCCATGATTTCTACCGGTTTCTCAACAAATTTCAGTGTTTGATCAACACGAATTTCGTCAAGAGGTATGTGGAGGTTCTCATCAGCTAAACACCTCTTGAGATTGGACACGTGAAAGGTTGGATGAACATTTCCAAGTTCAGGAGGTAACTCAAGTCTGTAGGCTACCTTACCGATTCTTTCGACGATCTTGAATGGTCCAACGTATCTAGGTGCAAGTTTTCCTTTCTTTGCGAATCTGATCACACCTTTCCAAGGTGAGACCTTAAGTAATACACGATCACCGACTTGAAAATCCAAGGGCTTGCGTTTTAGGTCCGCGTAACTCTTTTGACGGCTTCTAGCTGTCTGAAGGTTATCATGAATTTTCTTAACCTTATCTTATCTGTTGTCTCTAAAATGAGGGCAGGTCCAGTAAGCTGAGCCTCGCCGATCTCATTCCAGCAGACTGGTGAACGACATTTTCGACCATAGAGAGCCTCGAAAGGAGCCATGTTGATGCTGGAGTGATAACTGTTGTTGTAGGAGAATTCAATCAATGGAAGATGTGAATCCCAACTACCACCAAAATCGATCACACAAGCTCTAAGCATATCCTCCAGTGTCTGGATTGTTCTTTCAGACTGACCATCCGTTTGTGGATGATAAGCTGGGCTCAGATTAAGTTGGGACCCCATAGCAGATTGCATGGTTCTCCAGAAATGAGAAGTAAAACGAGCATCCCTGTCAGAAATGATGTTCAAAGGAACACCATGTCGAGCTACAATTTCATCCACGTAGATTTGAGTAAGTTTGTCAGCCGAAAAATCCTCACGGATTGGCAAGAAATGCGCTGATTTAGTAAGACGATCAACAACTACCCATATGGCATCGTGACCTTTCTTTGTGCGCGGGAGTTTAGTAATGAGATCCATAGTAATGTTTTCCCATTTCCAAACTGGGATCTCTGGTTGCTCCAATAATCCGGAAGGACGCTAATGTTCAGCCTTAACCTTAAGACATGTAAGGCATTTTGATACATATAAGGCAATGTATTTCTTCATACCAGGCCACCAATACTGAATACGAAGATCCTTATACATCTTATCTGAGCCAGGATGAATAGAATAACGAGACTTATGGGCTTCATCCATAAGCAAGGTACGAAGATTATCTTGTCTTGGGACCTACAAACGGTCCATGAAGTAATACGATCCATTGTCCTTCAATTCTAGATCAGGCGTTATGTGGTAGGGAAATTCCTTATCCATCAAACCTTGTGAAACACAAGATTGTTGAGCCTGAGAAATACGTGCTTGGATATCGGATTGAGCTTGGATAACAGATTGGATACGAACACAATGAAGCTTAGTACGTTCCTTGCGACTCAAAGCATCGGCTACTACGTTCGCCTTACCAGGATGGTAGCGAATTTCGCAGTCATAGTCGTTTAGAAGCTCCACCCAACGTCGTTGCCTCATGTTGAGTTCTTTCTGACTGAAGATGTGTTGAAGACTTTTGTGGTCAGTGAAAACCACACATTTTGTGAAAGGTTGAAAGGTTTTGTGACTTCTGCACCATATGTATGTCCAGAATCGATCAATGTTGTTCCAATAAGTGACGATGTCACAAACTATGACAAAGTCGTAGTTGAAGATTGAGATGAGAAATCTGATGATGAAAATGAAAAAAATTAAAAAACAAAAATTGTTTTTGAAATTAAAAGAAAAATTTCAGAAAACTGTTCTACAATCGACTGAAAAGGGAGAATGCTCTAAGCAAAAACCTTTGAAGAAGAAAGTGGAACAAAAACAAAAGGGTAAAAATTTGAAAAATGTTCAAAAAGAGAATACCAGCTCATCAGATAAATTATTCAATCAAAATAAAAAATTACAAAAAGTAAAAAATGATAATTCAAAAATTGTTGGCAATAAGTGGTGCAGGTCAGACCACAGTGCTCAAAAGTCAAATCCAGCAATCAACAGGAAAAAGGATTATCACCATGCCAAACAGTGCTTTGATTTGAGCATTTGGACTGAAAATGGTGATTGGTACGATAACAGAGTGTGTTACCGATGTGGTTATCAAGGACACATTGCTGTTAACTGCCAAAGTTGGAATTATGAGACGAGAAGATGCTTTAGCTGCAACTTCATAGGTCATATTGCCAGAGATTGCCCAAGGAGATCGAATGACAGATTGAGGGCTAATTCTCAAAAATTGGCAAAGATTCCAGTCAGTGTCAAGCCCCATGAACAGAAGGTTCTAAAACCTAAAGTTCAAGAACAGACAATTCAAGAAAAGAAAGTTAAACTTTCACAGGGGCAGAAAGACAGACTGCGAAAGAAAAGGAAGAAAGCACGAGAGTATCTCGAAAGGATTTTGTCCTCAGGTTCATCCGTTGGTAAGAATAAGAGTTCTGATGAATCGACTTCCTCGATTACAAAGCCAAGCAAGACGAATTCATCAGATACAAATCTGAGGACGAACGAAGAAAAGAAGAAGAAGATAATGGTCGGCGATGAATCTGATGTGTCAAAGTCAGACAAGCCACCTTCTGGCGATAAATCTGACTCATCAAAGTCACACAAGCCACATTCAGGCAATGAATCTGGTGTGGTAAAGCCAGAAGAGCCATGTGTTGAGGTAAAAGTCGAGAATTCTGG
This sequence comes from Helianthus annuus, assembly GCF_002127325.2. Taxonomy (NCBI): domain Eukaryota; kingdom Viridiplantae; phylum Streptophyta; class Magnoliopsida; order Asterales; family Asteraceae; genus Helianthus; species Helianthus annuus. Next base: position 3,119,786 of record NC_035446.2, read on the forward strand.
TTTAACAGTGGATGATGCAAACTTTCCACCATTGTTGAACAAGAATTCGAAATCACCCAAGGACCGTCAGGCCTGGGTGAATCTGTTTAAATAGAAAACCTGACTTGCCGGAGTTCCCAGGTTGGTAAGTGTGGAAAGGTATCGGCATCTTTCTTGAGAAATTCACAGGTTGGTAACTGTGATATTTCGAATTACAAAAGACTAATCAAGGACATTAAGTTGTACTTGATTTATCTTTTCGACAAGTGATTAAAGGAAAACAAAGTGATGAAGTAAACCCCTAACCTACAAATGGTTTGTGAAAATCAACAAAACTAATTTTCTGGAAAAACCATTTTGATTAAAACAAACTTAAGTGTTTTGAAATCATAATGGGAAAATAGTTTGTTGTCAGGGGGAGTTCTGATTGTTTACGCCAAGTGAATGGCAAATTGAAGCGATTTGATATCAGTTTGTCACGTTTCTTGTACAGTTTGTTTTCAAATTTTCCCAGAAAATCAAAATTGAAACATATTTTGATTTTAGGGGGAGAAAAATTTTTAAAAAATAGAAAATTTGAAGCAATTGTGATTTTGACGGTGTCAAAACCGATCCTACAATTGAAACAAATTAGAAAGTTTGTCACTGTGATTGTGCATTTTATTTTGCAAAGATTTAAACTTGTCTTTTTTCTTTATTTCGTTTAAGCATTGGAGATCCTCTGCGTATACGTGAGTATCGACCTGGATGTTATTGCCTAAACATTCTGCTTTATTTTCTTTGGTGTTTCGTTTAAGCTTTGGACCTCCTCTGCGTATACGAAAGTATCGACCTGGTGGTTAAAGCCTAAACAACTTCAACTTGTTTTTATTTCTTATTTTGTTTAAACATTGGACTTTCTCTGCGTATACGGAAGTATCGACCTGATTGTTAATGTTTAAACATTTTGCGTTGTTTTCGCACATATCACAGTTGATGAAAGTTTAAAGGCATTACTTGAGTTAGTGTATTGCATGATGAGGGGATATGCTGAGATCGTGGGGTCCATAAGAATTTAGTGCAAAATTAATATACCTTAATGTATCGATAAGCAATTTCGAAAGTTTTTAGATTGAGTTTAAGTGGACAACAATATCGTCAATCTATGTGAATCGTTTAGAACTTAAAATGTCTAAAAGCTTAACGGTGCTTGTGATGTGTCTCAAAAACTGATATGATCCTCTTTCGCAAACTCACAAAAATAGTGTTTGTACATATTTTATTTCTGCGTTTAAATTTTGTTTTTGCACTTATGTTTCATATTATTGAAAAAAATCCAAAAAGATTTTCGACAACTGATGTTGAAAAGCTGATATTCAAAATCTCAAAGGCTAAGAATAAACCCAACAAAGGCATATATGGCAAGGAGGCCATTATTTTGGATGTACTTAAAAGTACTTCGTCTCTGGGAAGTCCAGAGACTTCAATAGTAAAAAGGGACCATCGATTACAGGAAATTTTTGAGGAAGTAGAAACCATTAGGTGTATCAGTGGTTACGCTGAAAGGAACACTGTGAGGTATGCATCACAGCCATTCGATGGTAATACCCTTAATTAATGAGGATATTAATGAAGTCCACAAGAAAGATTCTCTTGTACACTATGGGATGGACCAAGTGTTAAGAACCTTAGTAGAAAGACCTATTATCCGTTTCACGAAGTGGAAAAAGATGGAATAAGAATTTTCTGACTCTCACCACAAAAGTTTAGACTGTCGATAGTATGTCACAGATTTTAATTCATTGGCTGAGATAGTACCCTATTCCAATTACCCAAATCCTAAGCTTAATGCAATAGTTATTGGTGGTTAGCACCGGCAATAAGAGGGCACATTAAGGTTCAAAGCCTGCTTATTATAAATCCATTATGGATCTACCTCAGCTGCTCATGTTATATAGATTAAGAAATATCCAGTCAAGCTAAGACTGCCCTGATATTGTTAAAGATTTTGTAGCTAAGTTTAAAGGAATTAAGATTGGAGGCGTTAAACCCTCCTGATGAATGATTAGAGGCAGTTCGCATTAATAATGATATTAGATAAACCCCCCTATTGTGATTTTAGTACTAAGATTTTCGTTTGGTTTCGGGTACTGATAAGTTTCTCACAAAACCATAAGCTTAGCAAACTTTTAGAAAATATCCCATAGGAACCCCAGATATTAAGTGTAAGGTAAAACTTACAAGCGAAATCATAAGAACCATTTTTCTGTTCCCATCGGAAACCTTTAGCCGTAAATTTTTTAAGTATCTTCTCTATAGAGGAAGTGCGTCGGCATATGCAGTTGATATCTCTTGATCTCTATCGATTAAGAATACCATATGGTATGACAAAAAGCGCCATATGAGGGTTGGTGTATCTTAATAAGTTCCATAGATTGCTCCCATGCCTGATCAACATGGAGGTTTAATGTATGGAACCCCAAAGATATTCCAATAATCATATGATACTAAAAGTCAACTAATGGTATTCAAAGAAGATATCCAGAATGGAATTGTCCAAGTAAATGTTCCCGATTAAGAAATTCGTGGACTTGTAACCTAAATGTGTCACTTATTTGACACAAGCATTGATGGATGAACTGGAGCCTGAGATATGGAAAATCTCTATAACCTTCTCGTATCTGATTATCTTCTCCTAAGATTACCCCGTTTACCTCCTTAGAGGCAGGTAGAGTTAAGGTCAGCATCCCGCTTAGGGCTGCATTATTGCGAAATCTCCAAGACGGCTAGTACCATCATTGAATGAATCGAAACCCTGATTAAGTAAGTTTTAAAATAGAGGATTCATATAGCCTAACTCAATATTCTGAGGATTCGATATAGTTAATTAAGAAAGACGGTTCATTTTGCTTATGCATTGATTACCGCAACCCTAATTAGGCAACAATTAAGAATTTTCATCAGCCGCCCAGGATCGTCGATTTATTCGACTGACTTAAAGGATTAGCTATCCCTTAAGGTTAGCTTTAAGCAGTGATTGGAATAACCATCTCACCTTAAGATTAGCTTTTCTATAATAGTTGTTATATAAGTATTAAGGCTGCTCCTTGGGAGACCTTGTATAGATAAGATGTTAAACATCTATTGTTAAGACAGAAAATTGGTAAGTCCAATTATTAGGATCTGAAAGTTGCCTTGGAAACAACGAATAAGATCGTGCGAATCCATAATCATTTATAAGTTGCCAATATTCGGCAGAGAATCAAGGATTCATGGAAATAGCAAACCTCCTAAGTTCTTATTAAGAAATAAAGTCCAACAAAAGATATCACCCTGGAAAGGTGTGCCAATCTGTTAATTGTTAGGCTAGCTAAGCTCTGAATATATGAAATCATTCGAAGGAATCGAATGTATCAAGATCAAATAGCTTATAAGCTAAAACCTATTTAAGGAGCTTGGCGGATCTCGCGATACGTTACACATTAAGGATTTAAGGATGTGTTTCACCAATAAGTCAAGAAGCATTAACTCATATGATAGGCAGATCTATGATATGATGAGAAACCTGTATCGATTAAGGACCGGCAGGTTAAGAATGCTCGAAAGGGATACACATACCTAATATAGAGGTCAACTTGGGAGCTTGGAAGGACTCCAGGCATGCTAAGAAAGTTAAGTCCGTCATGCGACAAAATAAACTTCCAGCATTTTAGCAAATCTCGAGGTCGAGATTTCTTTTAAGGGGGTGAGGATGTAACACCTCGTAAAATCACGTCCAATGAGGTATTGACACGTGTAATAAACCCTGATGAAGTCAAACAGTGAAATTTAGGGACTAAATTTTTCAAAAAATCGAAAACTTGATTTTGAAAGGACTGGAAGTGTTAGCATACCTAAAATAAGTTTCTAAGTAACCTCTCACGATGGTGATATTCACAAATGTGCCACTTGATGATAAAGTGTAGCCGTTTGCGTAATTAATTGAAAGTTTGCGCAATGAAGGGTTAAAAGCGTCAACATGTTAATTCTTACCTCTGAGTGACCTTTTAACCAACCAGGAGCTTCATGATATTTAATCATACTCTCGGGAATGCCAAGTAATGGCCAACTAAGGTTTTTATGCCTATAAGTAAAGTTACGCGCAACTTTGCAAGTTAGAGAGACTAAAAGCGTCAATATGTTTAATTATACCTCTGAATGGCCTTTTAGCGAACCCGAAGCATCATGATGTTTAATAATACTATTAAGGATGCCTAATATGGATTAGATGAGGCTTCAATGCAATTAAATGATGAGATGCGCAAGTTTGCGCAATAGAGGGGCCTAAAGCGTCAACTTTTGAATCTACGCCATTCGGTGACCATTTAAGTGAACGAGAGCATAGTAATATTTAAGTATATGCTTGGGAATGATTAATATGGGCCATGGAAGGCTTAGATGTCATTAAACGGCATTTCGCGCTACTTTGCGCAATTAAGGGACTAATTACGTCAAACTGCAAAAGGAGTTCGAATCGTACGGTAACGGACCTTCCGGAATACGTTCATAAGTTAAACATACCATATTTATCCTTTATATAGCTTAGGTATAGGATAAGAGGTGTTTGGTGCACAAAAATAAACTTTTATGTCTTGCAGGGACTAAAAGTGTCAAAAAGTGCACAAGTTTGCACTTTTGCGCATATCTTGCATTCTAAATATATCCCCAGACACCCAAAAATTTATGTAAGCACTAAAATATTTTATTTTAGTGTGTGGCATGATAAAATTCCATTCGTCGCGTAATTTGGTTCGATTTTAGCGTCTGTCCGTGTTTCGTCGTAATTAGCCGAACAACGGGACCGTACGACCAAACGAACCGACATCCGGCATATTTTTGAGCATGTTTCATGTTCCCTATGCTTAGGCATCATTGTAGAGCCTTAAAAATGGTTTAACGGGTCTTGGATGTGTCGGAAATGGCATTTGGAGGTGCAGGGGCCAAAACTGTCAACTAATGAAAGTGGCCATGTGCAGACTGGTCCTTACGGACCGTATGCTATGGACCTTACGGTCCGTAAAGCCCCTCCAGATCAGCAGAAAGCTGTTTCCAGCTGTTCCAGCTGTTTGTGAGTGTGCAAATGGTTTTCTAAGCAATCTATGGGCTCCCATGGTATTGTAAATCAGTGGGTAAGAGGTGTACGATCCAGATCAAAGCTCGTTTATCGATGAACGATCCTAACGGTTCTCGAAAACCTATATATACCCCCCTTGTTTTAGAATTCACTTGCACCTTCCTTCAATTCTGAATTCTCTGCTTTCTTTGAGGGTCTTGAGCTTCTTGAGAACCTCTTCCAAGTCCTTTGGACTTTTGTAAGTGATTCCTTTCATGCTTAGTTATTTGTTTAGCGTTTAAACCAAAAAGTCAAGCGTTATCGATAAACGCTTTGACTTTTAAATGGTTAAGCTATGGTTCCCATCGAGCATGGCTACGTGACCGTAATTAGGTAGGTAATTAACCCTCAAAAGGGCGCCTCCTAATTACCACGTTTACTTAGTTTAATTGTCGGGTCAAATGAAAGTCAAACGGGTTATTTCTAAATGAAATGCATAACTATTAAATTAAAGTCATAAAATCAGTTTTGCCACTTTAACAACTTGGTAAATATTAGTTGAACATGTCTAAGCATGTTCAATCCGACAATTCTAAGTATAGGCCAGTTCGGAGCCGAAAAAGTCGTGAAAGTTGACTTTTGCTTTGACTTTCAGTTCTGACCCGAATTAGACTTATTTAGATATGCCTTAGGATTCCTTTAGGATCATGTTATAGGTTAGTGTAACCCTATGAGGTTATACAACCTGAATCCTTAGTTATCCTATTCATTTGCAAGTTTCCGTTATATGCCGAATTGTTGACCGTTATGCCCTTTTGACGTTAAAACGATATTTTTGAAATTGTGAGAGGATAGAAACCTTCACTACTGAATTATAAAGTTGTCCATAAAATTTGACATCAGTTTGAGGTCTAGATTAGGAGTTATGCTCAATAGCGTAATTAGAATCTTCTTTAGTAATTAAATAGCGTAAAATTGCATATAGCCTATCTAAACCCAAATTTTTACACAAAACTTTGTACCTACTGTATTAAAATAATATTTTGGGATTTTTGGAAATTTTTATTTAATTTTAGGCTGAGCATAACTTAGTGTTCTAACCTTAATTCGGCTAATGCCGGTTTTGCCCTTTTGGGCTATAAAATGAGTTTTATAAATCCGATTGACCCCAAACCTTTTTCTACTGATCTAATATGTTAAATAAATTATTTTGAGCCTTCCGGAATCTTAAAAATATCAGCTTTCTATATAAAACCCGGAAATGGCTCCAAATCGCTTTTTTAAGCGTTTTTAACACATAAGTATGTGCTAGAACCTATTTAAGCATATGAGGTTGAAACCTACTGATGTATTCAGTAAAATTTTATATTTTAAACAGTAGGAGAATATCTTAAGATTAGAATTCCAGTTTTGACCTTTAAGCATATGTGAAATTACCAAAACGCCCATGCGGTGTCTAGAATGATTAAGATTGATAAATTTTCACATAGGTTTAATACCCTACTGTTATAACTTAGTAAAATAAGTATATTTACTGATTTAATCAGACCTGCAACTCAGGTTATTATTTAAACCCTCTTACACTTTTAAAATGACCAAAATGCCCTTATGAGGCATAAATTGGGTTTAAAACCATTTGGGGCATAATGGAAGGTATCATTCTGATATCACAACATGTTTAAGGCATATTAACTTAGGAAACTTGTATATGACTCTTATGGTTGCTCGTTACGCACTTTATGCGTTCGGATCGGCGTAGGTAACTAGTTTACCCATTATAGCCGAAACGGGTCAAACCATATCCTTTCGATCTCAAAATCCAGAATGTGATTAAGTTACCCATATTAAACAAGTATGCAAGCTTGTTGGGTTAAAACCACATTCTAAAACGGTCTTCGCCTTATCGTGCGTTTAAACCGTAATCTTCATTTAAGAACTAACCGGTCTAGGCTTAGGCCAAATTAAAGGACCCGTTAGGATTCTAATAAGTTATTAAAAACCTTCGTTCCAGATTTAGGAGCCCAGTAAAAGCTATCTGTACTTGCTTGGTGGTATACGGCTGGGATAAATTGTATAAGTTTGCTCAGGTAAATACTTTTAACTTATTTTCCCTTATATGGGCTTGGGGGTACGGTATATAAAATACCGCTTGGTCGGGCAATTGACCCTAACTCATTAGTATTTGGGTATTATCAATGTGACCCGTTTGAAAACTAGTTTTGTTTGTTTTACGCCTTTGGGAGTTTAATGATCATGTCCCGGATATCCTTGGCATCATTTTAAGAAATGGCCACGACCTTGACACCCGGGTGTAGGCGTACACCCGGTAATGTGTCCATATTTATTAAGGTATAAACGTTGGCTTCCCGCCGCGGATTTATACTGAGTGGTGTGTCAATTAACCTTAAACCCGGCACGACCCGGGCGACTGAACGCATAACGAACATGTAATTCTTTTACAAGTTTAACTATGATTAATTATTCCCAAGTTATAAAATGTTTTGTGCCTTGTGCATTCAAATCAATTTTTAAAATGTTTTCAAAATGAGTCAGTTAAATTGTATCTACCAGTGAAAACTGACATATTTTCCCAAAAAGACTAAGTGCAGGTACTATGCGTAATAGGCTGGTTTCTCCTAGCATCAAATAGAAGTCTCGCAAGCTTAGATGCCTAAAGTCTATGAACAATGTTTCATTTATCTTTGATCCGCCTGTGGATCTTTTATCTTCCGTTTGTAATACTTGGATATTACTTCATATCGGATTGTAATATATTTTTGCTTTCGCTGTGCATTTTAAATTGTGTTGTTTGACTATGATGATATCAGCTACGTCACGATACTCCCCACCGGGCCCACCGGTGACACGTGGAAAAATTGGGGTGTGACAGAAGATAATCCTCAAATGTTTAGATGAATCATTAATTTGGATCACAATATTGTGTGTTATATGTTTGAGAATTTTGAGTGAATTCTTTTAGAGTCAAAATTATTTTGTCTTACGAGAGGTTGAGATGTGTAGGTTTCTGATTTTGTTGCTACGAAAAGCCAGGCGTCGATCCTAAAAGCACAGAAGCTTGACGAAAGGGGGAGCCTGAAGAAAGAGACTACCGAAAGGGGGAGCAACGGAAGCTCGAAGACAGATCCACGGGGATTCTGTTCGAAAAAGAGAAAGACAAGACGCTACGAGATTGACTGCGGCAATATCCAAGGGGGAGATTGTTAGTGCATTAATGTCTATCGCCTTCGTTAATCCGAGCCGTAGCGAGAAACCGAAGAAATAAAGCTTTTATTGTAATATTTAGATAGTTTTAGCAAGGTGGCATCTTGGTAATTAATGAGAAATCTCATTAATTCCAAGGCCTATAAATAGGAGCTTTAGGTTTAAAGTTAAAGACTTTTGCTCATTTGTGATTTAGGAGATTCAAGTCTAGAGAGAGAAAGTTCTCTCTACATGATTCTTGTATCGTACACGTCATATCTTTCAATAGATTCACGATTCTAGTACGTTATTGTGTGTTCAGTCACGCACGTTCACGGATTCCGCACGTCGAATGTTCGTTACGCAATCGAACGGTGTCAAAACCGGTCCTACAGAACTATCAAAAGCTCAGAGTGCTGATCAGGTTGAAAACTCTGAACCAGGAAATGTATTGAGTACTGATCAACAATCTCTCACAAGGCCACAATCCCCTAACACATCTCTGAATAAACCTCTCCCAAGAAACCCATTGAATTCAAAAGTACTAAAATGGATATCTGATCAAAAGACTCATGTATTGACCCTGATCAGATCCAATAGAGAAGTGAAGCACATATCAATGGATCAAGCACTAGGCCTGGGTGTTGAAGATCTACAAGATCTCCTTGAGCTTACACTGTGTAGGTATGAGGGTGATACAAGTTCTCAGGATTTTGAGCTTAAATTTAAAGATCAAGTTAGGGAACTTCTGATGAGAAATAAAAATCCAGAATAATGAAGGGTTTTGGCATTATCTGTTCCAGGGGAGATTGTTGGGATTGAACCCTACTAAAGGAACAGATAATGAAAGCCAAAACCGGTTCACAACAGAGGATTATTCATAAGCAGCTGTTTACATTAAGCTTTCCCCTTGACAGTGGTTATCTAGCATCTGATAGACTTCAAAGTACTACTCAATAGAACAACTGCTACTAAAGAACTGATGAAGTTTAAAGGCTGAAGCTCAATCTACTGACAGAATCCAAGCACTGCTGAAGAGTTAAAGCACTACCCATTCAAGGTCTGATCACCCTTTGAAGAAAGCACTGATGCTCAATCATCAGTGGTTGATTACAACAGTGGAATGAAGAATTAGTGTTTATACATCAGTGTTTAGACTGTAATTAGTGTCTGTATGGTCAGTTGTTATAGAACAGTAGATAAAGTTTGTTAGTTTGTTAGATGTCGCTTTCATGGTGACGTCAGCTAAGATGCTTCAGTGGTTTGGTTTGCCTATAAATGTAACAGTACCCTGTACTGTTACATTTGATTGACTGAGTGGGTTCTTCTCCTCTAGTCCAATCCTTTCATCTTGTGCAATCAACCTTGGAGCATCAGGCTGAGATGGAGTTTAGTTTGTAAGCATGCTCTGTAAATCTTTTGTTTTGTATTGTAATCATTCGACTCAATGAAAAGCATGTGTTTATCAAAACTATCTTCTTCCTAAATTGTGCTTACAAAGTTGGTGTCCATTTCCGCTGCACTTAAAGTCTAAGTTATGCAAACAAGCACAATTATGAGCGCTTCAGATTTTAACAATCCTCTAGATCCCTACTATGATAATACATCAGGGAAATTCTAGAGAATCCTTACCCTTACCAAGAACCCATGCCCCAGTTCCCAAACCCAGTACCAGCTCCTGCACCCCCAATGAGTGCAGAAAATGTGCAAGAACTCCGAACCTTTGGTGAGGAGATTTTAGAAGGTAATGAGAGGATGAGGCAGATAGGAGAACGACTCGTCTGGAAGTATGACAAGCGTAATATGGAGTTCTGGATGTACCCATACCAATGATAGTAGTAATAATAATAATAATAATAATAATAATAATAATAATAATAATAATAATAATAATAATAATATATATAATATGTGTGTATGTTTGACAAAAAAAATCTAGATAATAGCTATGGATGCATAATAGTATTGTAATTTTAAATTCCAGTTCCAGTTTGTATTAGATGCATAATATATAAAAAAGAGTAAAAGTCGCAATGTTCGACGGTTTTGATCTATATGTGTGTTGTGTGATTGTTTGCATTAAATATTATCTTGTGATATTAATAATTGGCAAATGTTTAAAATTCAGATGGACAACGAAGTGACCAGGAAAAACAGAATAACAATAACCAGAATAATGATAACCCGAACAACAATAATAATGGAAACCAAGTGGATAACAGTGTCATCCAACACATAGTGGCATAAGGGATAATAGATGCGATGCCATATATTATCAAAACAGTTAAGGAAGCAGATAATAAAAGTAACAATGGTAGTAAGCGACCTACTGAATGTCACACCCCAACCGATGGCGTAAACATCGGGATGAGACGAACAAATCGCTCAAAAGCATCATAACACTATTGTGGCAATATAGTTTAATTCAAATTTCATACATGACTAAATACAAATACAATGTTTCAAATAAAGAGAAATTGCAACAAACGTTGTTTATTATTAAAATGGGTATCTAGTCCATCTTAACTTCATTTCTTCATTACTTCGTCTATCAACCTGCAACATGTATTAAAATAACATCAACAAAAAATGTTGGCGAGTATACAAGTTTGATACATAGCATAAAGTAGAATAAAAAGCTTAGGTACTCATATCCAACATGAACAACATCATACAAGTTACTAATATGCTGAAACAGTGTCACTATATGTCAAACCCACGTTTCCAACGCAAACACCCCAAGACTCACTCAAGGGCGATGCGTACTCCTATAGCATAGGAGTTTAATAAGTATAAGAAGTCTAACAAGTCTCACAAGTTTCACAAGTTTAGCCAGGTTAATGAGCATATAGACACGAAAAGTTTACATGACATACGAGATTAACAAGCATCAAATTATTTCATGTTTAAAAATGGATAGAGTGTACATATAACAAGTTTCAAGCATTGCGTGTTTTTGTATAGAATACATGTTGCACCCAAAAGTGATAAAATAAAAATGGGATCAAGTATACTCACATTGGTTTCGTTGCGATTTCTTGTAAGTAACGCACGAGTAAGATTGGAACAACCCAAGAGAAACGAGCAAACACGACTAACCTAGATATTTAGAATTAACACATAACGACTCGTTGTTAGTTATTGGTTAAAATAAGATTCCCACGATTTATAGTTTACGATTTAGTTGTTTAGATATTAAAATTTATCTCATATTTAAGTATTTAGTGTTATTAAATGACTGTACAAATTTGTTAACTATTTAAGTTATTATAAAATTTAGGGTGTCCGGGGCACCTTAGGTGACCCCTTTAGGTGACTCCATTCACCTATTAGGTGAGCATTGCCAACACTTAGGTGAGTTAGAGAGAGAGTAGAGAGAGAGGGTGAAATAGGTGGGGAGTTGCCGAGAGAGGGGAGGAGAGAGGGAGAAGAGAGGGAGATCTTGACCAATCAATGTTTTTTTTCTTTTTTTTTTTTTTAAAAAAAAACCAATTCACCTAAGAGGGGAGTGCCGCCATCAAAAAGGGGTATTAGGGGAGTGTTAAAGGGGAGTTGACGTGGCATTTTATGGTTGGTTATGTGTAAGAGGGGGGACTCACCTAAGAGGTGAGCACCCCTTACACCCTTAATGGTATAATTGAGAAGGAAAGATAAATTACAAAAAAAACGCTTATAAAAAAAGGAATTAAAAGATGCGGCGGTTTCATAGGAGACCGGGATCGAACCCGTGTCCTCCTACATCTTAACAACGATAAACAAACTGGGTTGCTGATGATGTTTATGACGAAATGTATTTTTAATTAAACTTAAACGTTGTTTCTGCTTCTTCACTGTTAGTTTATATATATGATCAAATAGTTACAGTGCCTTCTTAAAAAAAACCACCACTTTTCTGTTTACTGTTAAGAATCATTGGAAGCTTTCATTGTGTTCATAAAAAAAGAAATATACAAAACAAGTTGGTCGAGTATGGAGGTATACCGAAGAGGAATCACGATACCAAACCAGTCCCCGTCGTGATCTCCGTCGGCTCCGGTGAGTTCCACGTGATCCGGGCGGCGTTCTGTTCTTTTCAACGATCTTGAAAGATTAAAACATTGCAAATGTAACACTTCAATAGTGGAATAACGAGATGACAATTGCTTCAAGAAGGGTATACCGAACGATGGAATGGTTTCCGTTTCGAGCTTCGAGTGTCTCCGGTCGTCGGTTTCGGTTACTCCGGTGACGTGTATCTTCTCCGGCACGATCTCCTTATCTTCAACGTGTTCTCGGTCTCCGGCAAGACCTCCAACTTCGGCGATGTGCAAGTATGGCTTTGTGTTTCGTGAGAAAAGATGAGATCGATGGGTGTGCGGATGTCGTTTAAATAGAGTTTCATATGTCTCGCAAAGTTTGGAAAGGATTTGATTGGTCATAAAGATGGAAACACAGTTCCAATTCAATCATCGGGAGATCAGGGAGAGGAAGAAAAGGAAACGCGTAAATGGAAAAGGAAGGATTAATGGCATGTTTGGCTAAGCTTTTCAAAACAACTTATTGGCTTATTGACTTATCAAAAAGCCGATAAGTTGTTTTTGTGTTTGGCTAAGCCAAAAGTCCTTTTAAAAATGGCTTTTTGCAAAGAAGGAAAAGGAGGTTTCAAGAAGTCACAATATTGTGACTTTTTGGCCAGCTTTTAACTTTTCAAACTACAAATTACAAATATACCCCTTCTTTACCCACTTATATCTAAAGAATGTCCATTTTAGTCATTTTACATCAATAAGCTAATCCAAACACTTTTTTTTTTAAAACTCCTTTTAAAAAGTCTTTTTCCCAAAAAGTTATTTTCCAAAAGTCCTTTTTAACTATAATAAGCTTAGCCAAACATGCCCTAAGAAAGGAAACATGCAAGGTTGTACACGTTGAACGTTTTGACTACAAAAGTGCTAAAGGAAACGAAATTATCGCGAGTTAATACGAAATTGATTAATAGATTTATGTCAAAAGGAGCTGTAGTGGAGTGGTTTGTGACTTGTTTGTTGTCTGCGCAGACCCAAGTTCGATTCCCGCGGTCTACGTTTCTTTTCTTCTTTTTTTTTTATATCACTTATAAAACCTTTCACTTTAGTCCCTTGACTTTTAAAGATTTAACTAACTGGATTAACTTGGTTAATAGTTTAGTTTAACCTAATAAAAACTCATCTCTAACTAACTTGGTTATATATAAATCTTTAAATTAATTTAATTAATTAATTAAAGAATCACTTAATTAACTAGTTTAAATAGAAAAGATTAAACTTTGTAATCGTAAATTTAATTAATTTTAATTAAATGAATAAAGTTATAAATGGATCAAATTAACAATAAATAAAAAAAATCTTTCAATGATTAAAACTTCGAGTTTCAAGGGTTAGGATCCGAATTTTAAAACGAGTTGGGTTTTGAGAAATCCATTTTGACAAATGTTACAGTCTCCCCTATTTTCGGAGATTTCGTCCTCGAAATCTAAGAGGAAGACTTCTAAAGAGCGTAAAGTGGATGAGACTTGATCATAGAGTTTTGTTTAAGGAAATTGTTTTCATGTATGCGTCACATAGCATATAGTTTCACATAGCACATAAAAGGTTCAAATAGTTTCACGTAGCATATAAAAGATTCAATTAGTTTCATATAGCATAATCATAGATTTCACGTAGTGTAACATGTAAAATGAAAGCATCGTAAATTTTATTTGTTCGCGAGAGAATATTATTATTTGCTTTGTATTGCGAAGATAGTGCGATTCGTGTCTCCAACATTGAAATGAAAGTAACGTTCAAATATAAAGTTTCATTGAGATCGAACAAGAGTTTGTAACTACCTCCGAAGTAAGGAAATCACCCCTAGCTCATTGGTGAAGTTGAAAAGTGAGTGGATCTAATCGTCAAGGTAAGGAACTCACTCCTATCTTGATGAATAGCTTCCATTTTTGGGAATATGAGTATTAGCATAAAATTTAGAACAACCCACATGACATACTTAGTTAACTAGATTAACGTATCACTGGCATGTGAATAAACAGGTCAACCCATCGTGTACCGCAATTGAATGACTTAACATGACCTCTCGTTCACGGGTGGTGCGCTACTCCTATAGCACTACGCATAGTGCTATACATGTTAAGATGTGGGTTAAAAGGCAAGTTCATCACATAAGAATAACCCAGTGACACGAATCCAGTATAACATATTAGCATGCAAGATTGAAATTATATATCGTACAATTGTAAAACACATTAAAATTGAGATAGCATAAAAGAGATTTAACATAAAAATTTGATTGTCATGGAACGTAACATACGACTATTCCAGAGTAAATCGAAGTCCTTTTCTAATTAAGGAAACGTGCTTTGGCCTAATAGACAAATACTCTCATCGAGGAGCGACTAACGATGTTTGTCCGTCCAGTTACTACACGTCCTTAATCGATTGGGAACATCGAAACTTTGGCGAGATTGAAAATTAAGGAGTGAGACTAGTTAACAAGATGCGAGTTTCACCTCTAACTTGATAACATCGTACCCTAACGTGGTTGGTACTTATCAAAAGATAAGGGTCCATTAGAGTATGAAATGGAAACTCCCTTCAAGATTTGGATATCACTCCTAACTTGAGGGTAGATTTCGTGCAAAATTCAAAGTATAGCTGAATGAAAGTCATCACCAAATGTGGGAATCACCCATATTTTGATGAATTGTTTTGATTGTCTTCAAAGCCTCCAAGCAATGTTTTAAAAACCGGTTCAAACCGGCCGGTTGTACCGGTTGAACCATCCGATAAAACCGGTTAAACCTCCCGGTACACCCGGTTGAACCGCCCGATACACCCGGTTAAACCGTTTTTGAGCCAAATCCGGTACGATATAAAAACCGGATTTTAAAACATTGCCTCCAAGTGTGTAGTGTGTTAGCCTTGGGAAAGGCATGTATGTTAAAAGACCAAAGAGATTAGAGAGAAATAAATAAGATTGAAGGGAAGTTGTTTTAAACAACACATAAGGATATATCCCCTAAACTATAGACTAGGTAAAAGCATTCTTACTTTTCCTAATTCCCTATAGTTATGGCTCTGATACCAATCTGGTATCAGAGTATTCCTACTAGAGACTAGGTAAAAGTATAGCAATTTTCCTAATTCCCAATAGTTATGGCTCTGATACCAATCTGTCACACCCCAACCGATGGCGGAAACATCGGGATGAGACGAACAAATCGCTCAAAAGCATCATAACACTATTGTGGCAATATAGTTTAATTCAAATTTCATAAATGACTAAATTCAAATACAATGTTTCAATACAGAGAAATTGCAACAAACGTTGTTTATTATTAAAATGGGTATCTAGTCCATCCTAACTTGATTTCTTCGTTACTTCGTCTATCAACCTGCAACATGTATTAAAATAACATCAACAAAAAATGTTGGCAAGTATACAAGTTTGATATATAGCATAAAGTAGAATAAAAAGCTTAGGTACTCATATCCAACATGAATAACATCATGCAAGTTACTAATATGTTGAAACAGTGTCACTATATATCAAACCCACGTTTCCAACGCAAACACCCCAAGACTCACTCAAGGGCGATGCGTACTCCTATAGCATAGGAGTTTAATAAGTATAAGAAGTCTCACAAGTTTCACAAGTCTCACAAGTTTAGCCAGGTTAATGAGCATTTAGACACGAAAAGTTTACATGACATACGAGATTAACAAGAATCAAATTGTTTCATGTTTAAAAATGGATAGAGTGTGCATATAACAAGTTTCAAGAGTTGCGTGTTTTTGTATAGAATACATGTTGCACCGAAAAGTGATAAAATAAAAATGGGATCAAATATACTCACATTGGTTGCGTTGCGATTTCTTGTAAGTAACGCACGAGTAAGATTGGAACAACCCAAGAGAAACGAGCAAACGCGACTAACCTAGATATTTAGAATAACACATAGCGACTCGTTATTAGTTATTGGCTAAAGTAAGATTCCCACGATTTATAGTTTACGATTTAGTTGTTTAGATATTAAAATTTATCTCATATTTAGGTACTAGTACGGTGCCCGCGCGATGCGGCGGGAGCGACACTTTGCATTGCGGTACTCGTTTCTGATAGTTTTCGTCATGGTATAGTAGGGTGCCCGCACAATACGACCGTGACAATTTAGAACATGTTACTTGTTTTCTGTTAGTTTATCGATCATTCCAATAGGCATTTGAGGTTAAAATGGCCAAGCAAATAGAGCAAATTGATTTTTTAGGCCTATGTATCCTTATTCTTTAGTTAATAAAAGAAAAACAATTAACAGGGTGCTATCAAGTTATCAACAATTAAGATATCCAAAGTTTCACACAACTGAAAAATGGGCCTCAAAAGAGTTTCAACTAACCTTTGTCACTAAAATTGTATTAAGAATATAATTGCCTGCATCACATCAGCGGCTGAACGAATAGCATCTTTTAAACTTTGAAAGGTTATCAATAAACTTTAGAAGCTTTTTGAAACCGAAATATGTAACAAAAGTGAACCCATTACAAATTCAAACCTTGTTTTAAAAGTCTTATAAGATTTGGATAGTAGGGAATTGAACAATTTGTCATCAATGTTGAGAGCAGCAATGAAGGTCCAACCTCCAGTTGTGCCTTCAGCAAAAGTGTTGACTAAAATAAATCATCTGAAGTTCAATGACACAATAAGATCTCCATTGCAAGTATACTCACAACCAACCTTCACTTTTCTTTCTCCTCTTGTGGACTGATCCACCTACAAGTGTACATTTGTGTTTTTGTTATTTCTAGCATTTGTTTCTAATTTAAAACTTACTTTGTCCATTTCTTTTGATTTATACATTACGAATTTAAAACTTACCTGAACAGCCACTCCATATAAGATTGCAATGATACAAGGTAAACATACGCTTCCTTGATGTTGTGTATGCTCAAATAGTCCACCCTGTTCTTACGTTGTGATGACCCAACATGTATGTACCCAGAATTAATAATTAGAACACCATATAATATCTCTTAATACTCACAGCAAAAAGGACTTACCAACATAGTGCTAAGGCCCATGAGCTTTGTGGTCTATATATTGTGTATACTGTCAATAAAGAACAACTAAATACCAAAATACATACTGTTAGTTTAAAAAATATAGTGAAACCTATCATTTCACAATTTCATCTAAATATCTTACGAGGCTTGTTGTTTGCCAACTTAAAAGCCTGTTGAAAAGCGCTTTGTGATGGTTTGCAAACAATCAGATATTGCAAATTTATGTGGAAATGGTAAGCTTTAGGTCGAACGGGCCAACCCATTTGACCCATTTATCTTTTAGCTCTTCTGAGATAAATTGTAACAATCAGTTTAAAGTACTAGATTTAATAACGTGGAACCTTACACTTGATGCCAAAAATTTAGAGTTTACAAAATCTTTTAATATTCTAGACCATAACTAGACACAACATACATGTATTGTTTGTACAAAACCATAATTGAGTCGTTGACCACAAATGTTTACATAGTTTTTAAAACATAAGATCATGTGCGGAAGCGTTTGTTAGAGTGTTCGGTTCAGTTGCTCCTGCCTGATCATCACCCATCTACTAGAAAACCTGAAAAACTGAGGATTTTAACCCTATGTTAGTATCATGGTCCTTGACCAATGAAATAAATGAAAAGGTGTGTTAAAACCACCTAGAGAAATCGAGGATTACGAAATTACAAGCAAGTAGGAAGAAACGGGAGGTTAAACGGGTAAACGGTTAAAAAGTTTCGCAAGTTTTAGCGTTTCGGACAACAAATATGATTCAGCAGCAATTTAACATCTTTAGGGGCCGTCGCCGACGCCCCTATGGCCGTCGCCGACGCCCCTTGCTTTTACCCGTTTTGCCCGACGCCTTATCTTACTGCCTACGCGAAGCTGGCCGACGCACAGTGGTGCACGGTCGTGCACCTAATCGCACGGTCGTGCGTTTCCGAGCAAACCAGTGCACTGGCTGGTGCACTGCCAGTGCCCCCACGTCGTAGGGACTGCACGGTCGTGCCGTTGGACGCATGACCGTGCATCAGCTGCCAGTTCAGGATTTCATGTTTTTCAGCTATACAACTTAAACATGCTTACCAAATTCGGATCCTTAACTCCTGTATGAAAAGTTTAATCTTCGCAACAAGTTTAACGCAACCAACGTGCAACTCATACATTAATTTTAACCGTGCTTCATATTATGATATCTAACTTCATGCTAGATACCAAAACTTGTTTTGACCCGTTTGGGTACTAAATAAGGCACCTTACGGACGCCCAACTACCATGTTTATTACTTGTTTAAAGTCTTGGCCGAGTTCATATCATAGGGGTAACTCTCGGGCATCGTGTTTGAATAATGAGATAAACATAATAACAAGTGTAATGTAATGAAACGATAAATTTCATACCTTTAAAGCGCGCCTTTTCCCTTTGAACTCCCTCCGGCTTGTCCGCTTGATGATCCGGACTCTTTGCCTAATAAATTCAGTTTTTAACTTGTTTAGAATTCTTTTCATGACCATATTCACATCATTTATGAAACATGATCAAATTCTGCGTTTTTTATCAGATTTAGCATAAAAATCATCACTTAGGCATTTCATCAAACACCTAACGGGTCAGATTTTTACCTAGTCGTTAATTAGTTCATGGCTTGTTATTTACATCTAAATTCACTTCAATTAAGCAAGTCTTACATCCTTAACATTTAAATAGCTGAATTTCATCATGCAATTTAGCTTTTCACTAGATTAAAAATCACAATCCTAGTGTTTGTCTAGCTTTACAACATCATAATTCACCCACCATGTTGATTGTAATTTCTTCAAGTGTCATGCTATAATTTTCACTAATAATCATCTAGGGTTCAATCCTAAACATCATATTACTTCAAGACTTGTTCATGCATAGCAAATTTGGGCTAAATTTCAGTTTTTCACCATTACCCTAGTATTCATGGTGAACCAAAACATCAAAATTTTACATACCTTTTGATTCTTGTGACGAGGTGATCACTAATCCGTGTTTAGAATTCGATTTGGAACTGAATTGGGGCTTCAATTTGCAGATTTCTAGCAAGAAGTTAGGGCTTGGAGAAAGCCCTGGTCGCCCCTTTCCTCCTGATCGACCAGACACATCCACAAATGGTGTGTTTGGTGAATTTTGTTACTATTAGGCCCTAACTTTCATCCTTTGGCAATTTCAGTCCCTCACTTATCATTTCTTTTTAAATACTAGAGTTTTAACCAAGTGTAGGTTATTTTCAAGACTTGTAAATTTTAACTAGGTTAAAATTTCTACATGGTTATTTCTTGTTTATGAAATCCTTAAATTTCTTATATAAATATTTATATTTTCGGGGTGTTACATAAATTACTTCCCAAATCGCCACCTCTATTTAATACTAATAAAAATAGTATTCTCTTAATATTTGCAATATCAGAGAAGCTACACTTGCTGCTGATTGAACAAGGAGGCATTAAAGAACTCTTGGGCATGGCTAGATCCGGAAATAACGATGTCATCGCTCAGGTTGTCAGGGGAATCACAAATTTCTCTAAATGCAAATCTCGTGCAAGCCATATGCACAAACCACATATGAAAATTCCTTAGTTTTACCCATATCCATGTATGTATACAAAAACCCCAATTTAAAACCTCAAGACTCTACACCTATTGTACAATCACAATACATCAAAATAAAAGTTACACCAAACTCTAAACTCTTCATTATAAACCACATAGATATGAGAAGAAAATAGATGAAACACTTAGATCAATGTTTTACCATAGTGAACTATGGTTCATGCGTACCTACAACTTTTTGCCATCATCCCTATAATCAACATTTCACTTACTTAGAAAAAAGGTGCTCAGATCAATAGATCATCTAACCAATAAATGTGACATCTGTGCTTGTGATCATTGTAAACAGATCAGTTATCAATGAAATAAAGTTATTTGATCACTATGTTTGTTTGTTTATGTTTGATGTTTTTCATATTTTGACTTTTATTCGATTTCAAATTCTATATCGCTTTCTGGAGAATTATACGCAAACTGGTGCGTAAACGTAGTCAGTTTAATGCAAAAAATACTCCGGAACATCAATTTATGCTTAACATACCTTAAATAACCTTTACATAACTTAGAAATAAGTCTTGAAGGCTTTGGTATGGCAAAATCCAGTCAATTCGCTTACAGGGACTAAAATTGACAAACTGCGAAAGTATGCCGATTTGAACTGTAACGAACATTCCGGAACATGCCCATAAGTTAAACATACCCTAAATATCCCTTACATAGCTTAGAAATAGGCTTTGATGGGTTCGGTGTGCTAAAATAAACTTTTGGGTCATTCAGGGACTAAAAGCGTCAAAACGTGCATAAGTTTGCATTTTCGCGCATAACTTACGTTCTGAATACATCCGGACATCCAAAAATTTATGTAATCATTAAAATATTATGTTTTAGTGATTAGCTTGTCAAAAATCCATTCGTCGCGCAATTTGGACCATTTTTGCGTCCGTTACGACTTCCGTCGTAATTAACCGAACAACGCAATCGTACGGCCAAACGAACCGACATCCGACATATTTTTGAGCATGTTTCAAGTTCCCTATACTTTAACTTCATTTTAGATCCTTAAAATTGGGTTAACAGGGCTTAAACGTGCCAAAACGCATCAAAAACCAAGTTCAGAGTCACAGGGGCCTGTTCTGCCAATTTTGCAAACTTGCTGCCAGCACCTAGGGTCCTTACGGACCGTATGGGACCTCTTACGGTCCGTAAAGGAGTCCCAGACCAGCAGACTTGCAGAAACATTGAACCTGGCCTCTATATCATCCTCCCATGGTTTTTAACCCCTGATTTTGATTCTATGGGCTGGTATTTGGGTACCCCTTGTATGGCAAAACCATGTGCCCACTTGTATGGCCAAGATTGAAGCTCGATTATCGAGAAACGATCCTAACGGTTGTGCCTTTCCTATAAATACCCAACCCCAACTTCATTCAAACCCACTTGATTCTGAGATTTTCTCTAAGTTGGAGTTATAAACACTTCATACCTGAGAAACACTCGGAAATCAATCTTGCGGGGACCTTCTGTAAGTATTCTTTCGCGTTTTTCGTTCGTTTTAGCGTTAAAGTCAAACTGCGTTTGACTTTCTGCATTGACCAGTTTTTGGTCAATGCGAAGTTCGTTTGAACTTCATAATGTGAGCGTAATCACGATGGTTATAGTCCCTAGTGACTATACCTACTGATTACCACGTTATCTAGGCTCAGTGACGAGTCGTAGTTTCGGCCAAAATGCGTTTTCTCGCGTATTTTGTAACCAAACTACTTTAGGGTATTAAAACCGTTTGTTTTAATACCAAACCTGTTTTCTAAACATTACTAAACATGTTCTAGCATGTTTAGCTCGTCGCTTTTAGATTTGTGCTTGTTTAGGGTCGTAAAGGTAAGCGATCTAATCAATCGATTATGCTTACGAACCCGACCCATTTGGTCGATCTTTAGGATCCGACCAAACATTTTAGGTGACCATAGTTGTATAGGGAATAACCTTCCGAGGTTATACCTTATGGTCACGATTTTTAAGTAGTTGTATGATAAGTAGTTCTTATGCCTTAGGTAAATTACCAAAATACCCTTTTTGCGCCAAAATTCATTTTAAGCCTATGTAACATAATTTTTGACATCTAAACTGATTTAGCAACAATATTAAGCATGTTAAGGCATATCTTACTTGTCATAGGACTAGTTAGGCTTTCCGAACGCGTTTTACGTGAACGACGCGTTAAAGTAGCATAAGCTACCTAAGCGGGTCGTAACGGGTCAAAAGCACTTAGGATAAGTTTCGTTTTAGTATGTAGGCTTTGTCAAACCATATTACATAAGTTCCCATACTTATTTGGTTTACGAACCCTCGTACTACCCAATCCTCCGATAGGTCCGTTTATTAATGTAGATACTTATATAGGTACCGTTTGATTCCGTGATCTTCTAGCATTGCTTGGTGGTTATCCTACGACTTCTAAGCAATCTCAAGTGAGTACATAGTACCCCTCTTTTACTGTTTTCCAAACATTTTGGGGTGAAACACATGTGCCTACTTGTTACTTTCGTACTTTCTTGTTTTCACATCATATGCTTGCTATGTTCTTTAGTACACTTATAGTACATGATTTCATTACATTGTTTTGCTATGTATGTTAACTTAGCATGCTAGCACATTGATTTACATTACATTGTTTTGCTATATATGTTTACATGGCATATTAGCACATTGTTTTACATGACTATTCTGCTTTGTATGTTTACTTAGCATACTTAGTACATTGTTTTCACATAACTTGTTTACATTTGGTATGACATTTGGTTTGCATAAACGGTTCTTTACTACATTCATTAATATTAGCTACGCCGCTCGGTAGTAAGTAATGGTACCATAGGACTTGACAAATCCCGTTCCTGACATCCTGGGTTGGTTTAGATGAAAGGAATGACTGAATCCGAAAACATTTTACTTTGATAACCTTTACTCTAAGGTTGTCCTGCTGTCTCAAGGCTTGAATGTAATGCGTTAACTTACCACATAAATGTTTGTATCAATAAAACAAGCTCTTACTTGGCAAAACATAACTTTTTGATTTATTCAAAATACTTTGTTTTGTTCCTTTTTACTTATGGTTAAGTATTCTCATTTTGTTACTTACCATACATAACTTTTGTTTACACTTAACTACATGACTACATTTTGGGTTTTAAACATTGACAATGGCTTAGACAAGAACATTTGATGTTTGGTTTGAACATGAACTATATGCTTTGGTGGTTTGTTTAAGTGACTTAAGTAACGATATGTGTGTAGTATGCTACAAGCATGGTGGATACGCCGCTGGTACTTCCTATATATAAGTGCTTGTATTATATTACATGACATACCATTATTTAAATCATTCAATTTTGGACTTATACATTTTTACAAATAACATATTTTTCACAAGACTTTGTTTTACAAAACAATTTATTTCATACAACTTATTTTTGCTTGGTTATTCTTTTAACCATACATCATTCTTTTATACATACATATTAACTGATTTGTTATCGCTTTTCAAACATTTTATAAGCAAACACTTAAACTAGATTCATGACAAGTTTTCATTAAACATTTTCTTAAACCTAAGTCATGAATCCTATTTTCATAAAACCTATGTTACTCACAGGCATTTTTATGCTGACGTACCTATTTTCACATGTGTTTTCAGGAGCTAATGCATAGGATGATGACCGTGACACGCTAGGGTGGACTCGGGCCTTAGTGACATAAAACAGAGCTAGACATAGTTTAATTACGTTATGTACTCTTTATTTCAGTAGTTTTAAGACAATGTAACACGATGGTTCTTGTTTTGAACGATGTACTCCACCCTTGGGTGATGAATAAGATATTATTTTAATTACCATGGTTGTGGAACAATAATTCTGTTACAACACTCCCAGACGTTTCCGCCACGATTTGATGTTTTACGTGGTCGGGGTGTGACAGAAGAGTTGGTATCAGAGCCAATGGTTATAGGGAATTAGGTTATTAGTAATGCTTTGACCTAGACTATAACCTTTCTAGGACCCCAACACAAGTTGTCTTGTGTTTAGATTTTAAAACATGCACTTCACCTATCCTTAGGTGATCACCGAAACAAGAACCCAGTTTTCTAAAACGATTTTTGAAAAACAATCCTCTGTTTTCAAATGATTTATTATATGGTTTTGAACCCTTTTGATTTTTCAAATTGATTTTGAAATTTTATCATTTGTTTTTAAATGATTCTTTTGGCCTTGTGCCTTCCAAGTTTTCAAAATCTCGTCAAAGTTTTGGGTTCTAAATAGTGTGAACACGTGCAAACTGGAAGAGTGAATGCCTGTACCCTGGGTTTTCTGTCTAAGGCTAGAGTGTTCGTACAAATCCACATAATCGGACCAGTCACTCTTACCTGGGAACTCTTGGGGTGAGTGTTCACTTATAGGCGAGCATGTCTTCGCTAAGCATTATTTATGGACCCATTTACCTTGATTAGTCACTGTGTGTCGTTTGTTTGCTTTGTGATACGGACGAATGACCACCATCCTTGCTTTGTTGATTTTGTTTCATCTCGTTCTTTTCATCTAATCATCTCACTCGTTTCCTCTCATGTTTTCCTCTTTTTAGCATGCCTCCTCGACGCGAAAATCAGCTACCCAATGCCGAACTGGCAGAAATTATCGCACAGCATATGGCTGCTGCGTTCCCGAATCTTATTGCTCAGTTTAACCAAGCCAACATCAATCAGAACGCTCCTTGTAACTTCAAGAGCTTCAATTCGGCTAAACCACTCAAGTTCAGTGGTACTGAGGGGGCAACTGGGCTCCTTCAATGGTTTGAGAGCATTGAGAATACTTTTCGTCATGTTCAGTGTCCTGATAATCGCAAAGTCGAGTTTGCTTCTAGTGTTTTTCAGAAGAGGGCGTTGACATGGTGGAATGGGGTTATGAGAGATCGAGGTGCTGAAGTCGCTTTAGCACAGTCATGGGCTGAGTTGAGGACTCTCATGATGAGTGAGTTTTGTCCTCGTCATGAACTGCGAGCGCTGGAAAGGGAATTTGACGATCTAAAGCAGTTTAGTGGCGAGCACCGGGCATATACTGACAGGTACGAAGAGTTGAGTTTATTATGCACCACCAGTGCCGTCAATGTACCAACTGCGGAAGGCCTGGTCATCTTGCTGCCACCTGCCGTATTCCCGCAAATTTGAATCGGGCAGCTCAGAACCCGGCTCAACAGGTTGCTCAGCCTTTTGCTCAGCAACAAGGTCAAGCAGCACGACCTCACTTCCCACCAGGTTCCTGTTACAACTGTGGGGATCTGACCCACTACCGTAACCAGTGTCCAAGGTTGATAAATGCGAACCCGGTTCAAGCTCAGGCTCGTGGACGAGCTTTTAACATGAATGCTGTTGAAGCGCAAGCAGACAACGAGGTGGTGAACGGTACGTTCTTTGTCAATAATCAACCTGCTTCTGTTCTTTATGATTCAGGGGCCGATAAGAGTTTTGTGTCGTTATCTTTTGAGCCCTTGCTTCGCGTGTCTAGAACGAAACTAGGTAAGCCTTTGACAGTTGAAGTTGCGAGTGGTGAACCCGTTGTTCTTGATTCTGTTCTTCGCAACTGCCAGATGAACCTTAACGACCATCTTTTTCCTATTGACCTCACGCCTATGCAACTAGGAAGCTTCGACATTATTGTGGGTATGGATTGGTTAGCCAAGCATCGCGCAGAGGTAGTTTGCTTTGAGAAGATCGTTCGTGTGCCGCTTTCGTCAGGTGAGATACTACAGGTTCGTGGTGAAAAACCTGCTAGTAGCCTCAAGCTTATGTCTTGTTTTCAAGCTCGGAAGTATCTACGAAAGAACTATGTGGCCTTCTTGGCACATGTTACAGCAGATAAAGACCAAGGTAAGTCTATGCAAGATATCCCTGTTGTTCGGGATTATCCGGAGTTGTTTCCTGAAGAGTTGCCTGGTCTACCTCCAGCACGCCAAGTCGAGTTCCGTATTGATCTTGTACCTGGTGCAAATCCTATTGCCAGAGCTCCATATCGTCTTGCACCCTCTGAGATGCAAGAGTTGTCTAAACAGCTTCAGGAGCTTTCTGACAAAGGTTTTATCCATCCTAGCTTTTCTCCTTGGGGTCCTCCCGTTCTTTTTGTCAAGAAGAAGGATGGATCCTTCAGAATGTGTATCGATTATCGTGAGCTGAATAAGCTTACCATCAAAAATCGATATCCCCTACCTCGCATTGATGATCTCTTTGACCAGTTACAGGGTGCTACTTGCTTTTCGAAGATCGACCTTCGTTCTGGGTATCATCAACTTCGTGTGCATGAAGAAGATATTCCCAAAACAGCATTCCACACTCGATATGGGCATTATGAGTTCACAGTCATGCCATTCGGTTTGACCAATGCTCCTGCTGTTTTCATGGACTTAATGAATAGGGTCTGCAAGCCTTATTTGGATAAGTTCATCATCGTTTTCATTGATGACATCTTGATTTACTCTAAGACGCGAGCTGATCACGAGCGCCATCTTCGTCTTACTCTGGAACTCCTGAAGAAAGAACAACTTTTTGCCAAATTCTCCAAGTGTGAATTTGGCTTAAGGAAGTTCAATTTTTTGGGCATATTGTCAACGAACAAGGTATTCATGTAGATCCCTCCAAGATCAGTGCGATTAAGGATTGGGATACGCCTACTACTCCTACTGAGGTTCGTTCTTTTCTTGGTCTTGCGGGTTATTACCGCCGCTTCATCGAGAACTTCTCAAAGATTGCAGTTCCTCTAACTGCACTAACTCAGAAGAACAAACCCTTTGAATGGGGTTCTAAGCAAGAAGAAGCGTTTCAGACCTTGAAGCAGAAGCTTTGTGATGCACCTATTCTGACTTTACCCGAGGGTAATGATGACTTTGTCGTTTACTGTGATGCATCGAAATTAGGTCTTGGCTGTGTTCTGATGCAAAGGAACAAAGTCATAGCCTACGCATCTAGACAATTGAAGGTACATGAGAGAAACTACACCACTCATGATCTTGAGTTAGGTGCAGTTGTCTTCGCTCTCAAAATCTGGAGACACTATTTGTACGGTACAAAATGCGTGGTTTTCACTGACCACAAAAGTCTTCAGCATATCTTTAATCAGAAGGAACTCAACATGAGGCAAAGACGTTGGGTCGAACTCTTAAACGACTATGATTGCGAAATTCGCTACCATCCTAGTAAAGCGAATGTTGTGGCTGACGCATTAAGTCGTAAGGAACGCACTATGCTTCATTGTGTTCATGTTCAATCTGCTATTCAAGCTCAATCTGATATCCAAGCGCGCATTACTCAGGCTCAACAGGCTTGTGTTTCACAAGACTTGATGGGTAAGGAATTACCCTATCACATTAAGCCTGATCTTGTGCTGAAGGAAGATGGATCGTATTATTTCATGGACTGTTTGTGGGTCCCAAGCCAAGATGATCTTCGCACTCTGCTTATGGATGAGGCCCATAAGTCTCGTTATTCTATTCATCCTGGCTCAGACAAGATGTATAAGGATCTTCGTACTCTGTATTGGTGGCCTGGTATGAAGAAAGACATTGCCTTATACGTTTCCAAATGCCTTACGTGTCTCAAGGTTAAGGCTGAACACCAACATCCTTATGGTCTTCTGGAGCAACCAGAGATTCCAGTTTGGAAATGGGAAAACATTGCTATGGATCTCATTACCAAACTTCCGCGCACTAAGAAAGGTCATGATGCCATCTGGGTAGTTATTGATCGTCTTACTAAGTCAGCGCATTTCCTGCCGATCCGTGAGAATCTATCTGCTGAAGATCTGGCCAAAATCTACGTGGATGAAATTGTATCTCGACATGGTGTTCCTTTGAACATTATTTCTGATAGGGATGCTCGCTTCTCTTCTCGATTTTGGAGAACCATGCATGCAATCTGCTATGGGGACCCAACTAAATCTGAGCACAGCTTATCATCCGCAAACAGATGGCCAAACTGAAAGAACAATCCAGACTTTGGAGGATATGCTTAGAGCTTGTGTGATCGATTTTGGTGGTAGTTGGGATTCACATCTTCCATTGATTGAATTCTCCTACAACAATAGTTATCACTCCAGCATCAACATGGCTCCTTTCGAGGCTCTCTATGGTCGAAAATGTCGTTCACCAGTCTGCTGGAATGAAATAGGTGAGGCTCAGATTACTGGACCTGACCTCATTCTAAAGACAACTGACAAGGTTAAGAAAGTTCGTGATAACTTACAGGCAGCTCGAAGCCGTCAAAAGAGTTACGCGGACCGACGACGCAAGCCCTTAGAATTCCAAGTCGGTGATCGTGTATTACTTAAGGTCTCACCTTGGAAAGGTGTGATCAGATTTGGAAAGAAAGGAAAACTTGCACCTAGATATGTTGGACCATTCAAGATCGTCGAAAGAATCGGCAAGGTAGCCTACAGACTTGCATTACCTCCTGAACCTGGAAATGTTCATCCTACCTTCCACGTATCCAACCTCAAAAAGTGTTTAGCTGATGAGAACCTCCACATACCACATGACGAAATTCGTGTTGATAAAACACTACATTTTGTTGAGAAACCTGTGGAAATTATGGATCGTGAAGTCAAATGGCTTAAATGCAAGCGCATTCCGTTGGTTAAAGTTCGCTGGGAATCTAAACGTGGACCTGAGTTTACTTGGGAACGTGAAGATCAAATGAAGGCGAAGTATCCACACCTTTTCCCACGAGTTTCCTCTAAACAAATTTCGGGACGAAATTTCCACAAGTAGGGGAGACTGTGACATCTGTGCTTGTGATCATTGTAAACAGATCAGTTATCAATGAAATAAAGTTATTTGATCCCTATGTTTGTTTGTTTATGTTTGATGTTTTTCATATTTTGACTTTTAATCGATTTCAAACTCTATATCGCTTTCTGGAGAATTATACGCAAACTGGTGCGTAAACGTAGTCAGTTTAATGCGACAAATACTCCGGAACATCAATTTATGCTTAACATACCTTAAATAACCTTTACATAACTTAGAAATAAGTCTTGAAGGCTTTGGTATGGCAAAATCCAGTCAATTCGCTTACAGGGACTAAAATTGACAAACTGCGAAAGTATGCCGATTTGAACTGTAACGAACATTCCGGAACATGCCCATAAGTTAAACATACCCTAAATATCCCTTACATAGCTTAGAAATAGGCTTTGATGGGTTCGGTGTGCTAAAATAAACTTTTGGGTCATTCAGGGACTAAAAGCGTCAAAAAGTGCATAAGTTTGCATTTTCGCGCATAACTTACGTTCTGAATACATCCGGACATCCAAAAATTTATGTAATCATTAAAATATTATGTTTTAGTGATTAGCTTGTCAAAAATCCATTCGTCGCGCAATTTGGACCATTTTTGCGTCCGTTACGACTTCCATCGTAATTAACCGAACAACGCAATCGTACGGCCAAACGAACCGACATCCGGCATATTTTTGAGCATGTTTCAAGTTCCCTATACTTTAACTTCATTTTAGATCCTTAAAATTGGGTTAACAGGGCGTAAACGTGCCAAAACGCATCAAAAACCAAGTTCGGAGTCACAGGGGCCTGTTCTGCCAATTTTGCAAACTTGCTGCCAGCACCTAGGGTCCTTACGGACCGTATGGGACCTCTTACGGTCCGTAAAGGAGTCCCAGACCAGCAGACTTGCAGAAACATTGAACCTAACCTCTATATCATCCTCCCATGGTTTTTAACCCCTGATTTTGATTCTATGGGTTGGTATTTGGGTACCCCTTGTATGGCAAAACCCCGTTTGCGGTATGCGCATATAATGTATATATGTGTGGGCCATCGGGGGGCAAAAGTGAAAGTGCACTAATTTTAACGTTATTTTACTAATTTCGTGAAAATAACGTTAAAAGCTGAGGACGTTTAATCATGCATCATGTGGTGGCGTTGATAGCTGAAAGACAAAAGGGTACATGCACTAATCGGTCTTTGTCCCGATTGCTGAGTGTCATGTGCCTTATGTCCAAGGCTTGATGCAAAACTACTATCGAGCCGGGGGTCTCACTGGAAGCAGCCTCTCTATTCCTACGGGGTAGAGGTAAGGCTGTCTACATCTTACCCTCCTCAGACCCTACCTTTGCTTTGCTATTGGTGGGATTTACTAAGTATGATGATTGATTGATTGATTGATTGTATGGCAAAACCATGTGCCCACTTGTATGGCCAAGATTGAAGCTCGATTATCGAGAAACGATCCTAATGGTTGTGCCTTTCCTATAAATACCCAACCCCAACTTCATTCAAACCCACTTGATTCTGAGATTTTCTCTAAGTTGGAGTTATAAACACTTCATACCTGAGAAATACTCGGAAATCAATCTTGCGGGGACCTTCTGTAAGTATTCTTTCGCGTTTTTCGTTCGTTTTAGCGTTAAAGTCAAACTGCGTTTGACTTTCTGCATTGACCAGTTTTTGGTCAATGCGAAGTTCGTTTGAACTTCATAACGTGAGCGTAATCACGATGGTTATAGTCCCTAGTGACTATACCTACTGATTACCACGTTATCTAGGCTCAGTGACGAGTCGTAGTTTCGGCCAAAATGCGTTTTCTCGCGTATTTTGTAACCAAACTACTTTAGGGTATTAAAACCGTTTGTTTTAATACCAAACCTGTTTTCTAAACATTACTAAACATGTTCTAGCATGTTTAGCTCGTCGCTTTTAGATTTGTGCTTGTTTAGGGTCGTAAAGGTAAGTGATCTAATCAATCGCTTATGCTTACGAACCCGACCCATTTGGTCGATCTTTAGGATCCGACCAAACATTTTAGGTGACCATAGTTGTATAGGGAATAACCTTCCGAGGTTATACCTTACGGTCACGACGTTTAAGTAGTTGTATGATAAGTAGTTCTTATGCCTTAGGTAAATTACCAAAATACCCTTTTTGCGCCAAAATTCATTTTAAGCCTATGTAACACAATTTTTGACATCTGAACTGATTTAGCAACAATATTAAGCATGTTAAGGCATATCTTACTTGTCATAGGACTAGTTAGGCTTTCCGAACGCGTTTTACGCGAACGACGCGTTAAAGTAGCATAAGCTACCTAAGCGGGTCGTAACGGGTCAAAAGCACTTAGGATAAGTTTCGTTTTAGTATGTAGGCTTTGTCAAACCATATTACATAAGTTCCCATACTTATTTGGTTTACGAACCCTCGTACTACCCGATCCTCCGATAGGTTCGTTTATTAATGTAGATACCTATATAGGTACCGTTTGATTCCGTGATCTTCTAGCATTGCTTGGTGGTTATCCTACGACTTCTAAGCAATCTCAAGTGAGTACATAGTACCCCTCTTTTACTGTTTTCCAAACATTTTGGGGTGAAACACATGTTCCTACTTGTTACTTTCGTACTTTCTTGTTTTCACATCATATGCTTGCTATGTTCTTTAGTACACTTATAGTACATGATTTCATTACATTGTTTTGCTATGTATGTTAACTTAGCATGCTAGCACATTGATTTACATTACATTGTTTTGCTATATATGTTTACATGGCATATTAGCACATTGTTTTACATGACTTCTGCTTTGGATGTTTACTTAGCATACTTAGTACATTGTTTTCACATAACTTGTTTACATTTGGTATGACATTTGGTTTGCATAAACGGTTCTTTACTACATTCATTAACATTAGCTACGCCGCTCGGTAGTAAGTAATGGTACCATAGGACTTGACAAATCCCGTTCCTGACATCCTGGGTTGGTTTGGATGAAAGGAATGACTGAATCCGAAAACATTTTACTTTGATAACCTTTACTCTAAGGTTGTCCTGCTGTCTCAAGGCTTGAATGTAATGCGTTAACTTACCACATAAATGTTTGTATCAATAAAACAAGCTCTTACTTGGCAAAACATAACTTTTTGATTTATTCAAAATACTTTGTTTTGTTCCTTTTTACTTATGGTTAAGTATTCTCATTTTGTTACTTACCATACATAACTTTTGTTTACACTTAACTACATGACTACATTTTGGGTTTTAAACATTGACAATGGCTTAGACAAGAACATTTGATGTTTGGTTTGAACATGAACTATATGCTTTGGTGGTTTGTTTAAGTGACTTAAGTAACGATATGTGTGTAGTATGCTACAAGCATGGTGGATACGCCGCTGGTACTTCCTATATATAAGTGCTTGTATTATATTACATGACATACCGTTATTTAAATCATTCAAGTTTGGACTTATACATTTTTACAAATAACATATTTTTCACAAGACTTTGTTTTACAAAACAATTTATTTCACACAACTTATTTTTGCTTGGTTATTCTTTTAACCATACATCATTCTTTTATACATACATATTAACTGATTTGTTATCGCTTTTCAAACATTTTATAAGCAAACACTTAAACTAGATTCATGACAAGTTTTCATTAAACATTTTCTTAAACCTAAGTCATGAATCCTATTTTCATAAAACCTATGTTACTCACAGGCATTTTTATGCTGACGTACCTATTTTCACATGTGTTTTCAGGAGCTAATGCATAGGATGATGACCGTGACACGCTAGGGTGGACTCGGGCCTTAGTGACATAAAACAGAGCTAGACATAGTTTAATTACGTTATGTACTCTTTATTTCAGTAGTTTTAAGACAATGTAACACGATGGTTCTTGTTTTGAACGATGTACTCCACCCTTGGGTGATGAATAAGATATTATTTTAATTACCATGGTTGTGGAACAATAATTCTGTTACAACACTCCCAGACGTTTCCGCCACGATTTGATGTTTTACGTGGTCGGGGTGTGACAGAAGAGTTGGTATCAGAGCCAATGGTTATAGGGAATTAGGTTATTAGTAATGCTTTGACCTAGACTATAACCTTTCTAGGACCCCAACACAAGTTGTCTTGTGTTTAGATTTTAAAACATGCACTTCACCTATCCTTAGGTGATCACCGAAACAAGAACCCAGTTTTCTAAAACGATTTTTGAAAAACAATCCTCTGTTTTCAAATGATTTATTATATGGTTTTGAACCCTTTTGATTTTTCAAATTGATTTTGAAATTTTATCATTTGTTTTTAAATGATTCTTTTGGCCTTGTGCCTTCCACGTTTTCAAAATCTCGTCAAAGTTTTGGGTTCTAAATAGTGTGAACACGTGCAAACTGGAAGAGTGAATGCCTGTACCCTGGGTTTTCTGTCTAAGGCTAGAGTGTTCGTACAAATCCACATAATCGGACCAGTCACTCTTACCTGGGAACTCTTGGGGTGAGTGTTCACTTATAGGCGAGCATGTCTTCGCTAAGCATTATTTATGGACCCATTTACCTTGATTAGTCACTGTGTGTCGTTTGTTTGCTTTGTGATACGGACGAATGACCACCATCCTTGCTTTGTTGATTTTGTTTCATCTCGTTCTTTTCATCTAATCATCTCACTCGTTTCCTCTCATGTTTTCCTCTTTTTAGCATGCCTCCTCGACGCGAAAATCAGCTACCCAATGCCGAACTGGCAGAAATTATCGCACAGCATATGGCTGTTGCGTTCCCGAATCTTATTGCTCAGTTTAACCAAGCCAACATCAATCAGAACGCTCCTTGTAACTTCAAGAGCTTCAATTCGGCTAAACCACTCAAGTTCAGTGGTACTGAGGGGGCAACTGGGCTCCTTCAATGGTTTGAGAGCATTGAAAATACTTTTCGTCATATTCAGTGTCCTGATAATCGCAAAGTCGAGTTTGCTTCTAGTGTTTTTCAGAAGAGGGCGTTGACATGGTGGAATGGGGTTATGAGAGATCGAGGTGCTGAAGTCGCTTTAGCACAGTCATGGGCTGAGTTGAGGACTCTCATGATGAGTGAGTTTTGTCCTCGTCATGAACTGCGAGCGCTGGAAAGGGAATTTGACGATCTAAAGCAGTTTAGTGGCGAGCACCGGGCATATACTGACAGGTACGAAGAGTTGAGTTTATTATGCCCAACAATGGCCACCCCACTTATAAAAGCAGATTAATCAACAACCAATATGAATGTCTTGCCTGCACTCAGCAGGGTTTCGAAGTATGACTACCGCTGTTGGTTTTGTTGAGTTTAGGGTTTGGAGGTTGATGGTTATAATTAGGGTTTGTTTGAAAATATCAACTAACGCCGTACTGGCCGCCTCCGTCGAAGCCGTTGCCGGTACCAAGATGATATAGGCGATTGTTGCTCATCGGAAGATGATGGTTAAGAGTTAAGGCTTCTCATCTCACGATCACCACTTCAAATATGATCAAGTTCTAGAAAGATGATGAGTTCTTGTGTGTGATTCGATTTGTATACAAAAATCCCTTCAAGCATTGAAAGCGCTAAATGGATGGTTTCACTATTATAGATGAACTCCATTGAATGTGTTAAAAAGGCTATTTGGTATGGACGGTTTAAGATTTGATATTTAATACGAGTTCAGTCAAATGGACGGAGGAAAAAAGTAAGAGCAGGGGCAGAAGCAATGAAGGGAGAGCACGAGCATGAATTGGGGGCAAATTTGGAAGAAAGGGATGAAAATCAGGGAAAAAGGCTTGACTATTCGGTTGCCATCTTAAAATTTTAATGGAAATTACATATATGTACATAGGAAATGCTTATATATAGTATATAGATTTAGTGTTATTAAATGACTATACAAATTTGTTAACTATTTAAGTTATTATAAAATTTAATGGTATAATCGAGAAGGAAAGATAAATTACAAAAAAACGCTTATAAAAAAAGGAATTAAAAGATGTGGCGGTTTCGATCGAACCCGTGTCCTCCTACATCTTAACAACGATAAACAAACTGGGCTGCTGATAATGTTTATGATGAAATGTATTTTTAATTAAACTTAAATGTTGTTTCTGCTTCTTCACTGTTAGTTTATATATATGATCAAATAGTTACAGTGCCTTCTTAAAAAAACTACCACTTTTCTGATTACTGATAAGAATCATTGGAAGCTTTTATTGTGTTCATAAAAATAAGAAATATACAAAACAAGTTGGTCGAGTATGGAGGTATACCGAAGAGGAATCACGATACCAAACCAGTCCCCGTCGTGATCTCCGTCGGCTCCGGTGAGTTCCACGTGATCCGGGCGGCGTTCCGTTTTTTTCAACGATCTTGAAAGATTAAAACATTGCAAATGTAACACTTCAATAGTGGAATAACGAGATGACAATAGGTTCAAGAAGGGTATACCGAACGATGGAATGGTTTCCGTTGCGAGCTTCGAGTGTCTCCGGTCGTCGGTTTCGGTTACTCCGGCGACCAGGGCCGGCTTAACCATTTTGGTGTCCTAAGGCGAAGTAAAATCTTGTGGCCTTTTTCTCAAAAAAATGTATGTAATTGAAAGTTAAACTTGAAGGGCCCAAGTGTAATTATTTGAAAGATTGTGTTAAAATTTAAAAACAAGAAAAAAAATGGTGAACCAAGGATTCGAACTCAGGTCTCACCAACATCCATACATGCACAAAACCACTACAACACCAACCATCAACTTGTTGATAACCCACACCCTAAATCTTTTATAAATGGACTGTGGTTTCATCAAACTATAGAGGCCCTATAGTTTTGGTGGCCTAAGGCCCAAGCCTCATTTGGCTTACCCTTGGGCCGGCCCTGCCGGTGACGTCTATCTTCTCCGGCACGATCTCCTTATCTTCGACGTGTTCTCGGTCTCCGGCAAGACCTCCAACTCCGGCGATGTGCAAGTATGGCTTTGTGTTTCGTGAGAAAATATGAGATCGATGGGTGTGCGGATGTCGTTTAAATAGAGTTTCATATGTCTCGCAAAGTTTGGAAAGGATTTGATTGGTCATAAAGATGGAAACGCGGTTCCAATTCAATCGTCGGGAGATCAGGGAGAGGAAGAAAAGGAAACGCGTAAATGGAAAAGGAAGGATTAAGGGCATGTTTGGCTAAGCTTTTCAAAACAACTTATTGGCTTATTGACTTATCAAAAAGCCGACAAGTTGTTTTTGTGTTTGGCTAAGCCAAAAGTCCTTTTAAAAATGGCTTTTTGCAAAGAAGGAAAAGAAGGTTTCAAGAAATCACAATATTGTGACTTTTTGGCCAGCTTTTAACTTTTCAAACAACAAATTACAAATATACCCCTTCTTTACCCCCTTATATCTAAAAGAATGTCCATTTTAGTCATTTTACATCAATAAGCTAATCCAAACACTTTTTTTAAAAACTCCTTTTCAAAAAGTCTTTTTCCCAAAAGTTATTTTCCAAAAGTCCTTTTTAACTATAATAAGCTTAGCCAAACATGCCCTAAGAAAGGAAACATGCAAGGCTGTACACGTTGAACGTTTTGGCGACAAAAGTGCTAAAGGAAACGAAATTATCGCGAGTTAATACGAAATTGATTAACAGATTTATGTCAAAAGGAGCTGTAGTGGAGTGGTTCGTGACTTGTTTGTTGTCCGCGCAGACCCGGGTTCGATTCCCGCGGTCTACGTTTCTTTTCTTCTTTTTTTTTTCATATCACTTTTAAAACCTTTCACTTTGGTCCCTTGACTTTTAAAGACTCAACTAACTGCATTAACTTGGTTAATAGTTTAGTTTAACCTAATAAAAACACATCTCTAACTAACTTGGTTATATATAAATCTTTAAATTAATTTAATTAATTAATTAAAGAATAACTTAATTAACTAGTTTAAATAGAAAAGTTAAACTTTGTAATTGTAAATTTAATTAATTTTAATTAAATGAATAAAATTATAAACGGATCAAATTAACAATAAATAAAAAAAATCTTTCAATGATTAAGACTTCGAGTTTCAAGGGTTAGGATCCGAACTTTAAAACGGGTCGGGTTTTTAGAAATCCATTTTGACGGATGTTACACTGAACCTGAACACAGCGTAAACAATGGACCCATACTTCAAGTGCCCATTCCCAAAAAAAGAAGAACCATGTCTTATGGTTCTTCTTATAAAGAATTCTGGTCTTGTAAACCAATGGAATTCTCGGGCAATGAAGGGGCCGTTGCAGCTCTACGCTGGATAGAAAAGACTGAGGCAGTCTTAAAAATAAGCAAGTGCGCGGAAGAGGATAAGATAATGTTTGCCTCCAATCTGTTTAAGAACTCAGTACTAGAATGGTGGAACACTATCCTCTAGTCCAGGGGAAGTGACAGGGTTTACAATATGGAATGGGAGGAATTTAAGAACATGGTAGAAAGAAAATTTTGCCCTCCCAATGAAAAAGAACAGATAGCAAATAAGTTCTTAAACCTTAGAATGACTGGAGTGGATAGTAATGGCTACACTACGTTATTCTTATAATATGCTAGAATAGTGCCAACCCTTGCATCACCAGAACCAGTCTTAATCTCCCGTTACATCTGGGGATTAATCAGTGAAATTAGGCATGTAGTCAAGGCGGCTAGGCCTCAAACTGTAGAAGAAGTTGTAGAACTAGTAAACACCCTGACTAATAAATTAGTGCGTACACGAGAAGAGGATCAGAGAAGGAACCTAGCTCAAAGGCTTACCCAGGAATTTCGCTATGGTAATTCCAACCGTGGGAAAAATGTAGGTTCTACCTTTGCACCTTATTGTAAGGCGTGCAAGAAAAAGCATTCAAGAAGATGCTCCACTTACTGCAATTTCTACAAAATACCACGACACAAGGAAGAAGATTGTAGGAAGAAACCTAATAATGGAATGTGCTTCAACTGTGGAGAAAAGGGTCACATCAAGCCGAACTGTCCGAAACTAGCTCCAGCCATGAATAACAAGACTACTAAAAATGCTAGGGCATTTGTTCTGACCGCGGAAGAAGCTAAGATGATCCCAGACGTGATAGCCGGTACATTTTTAGTTAATGATGTTTTTGCTAAAGTATTATTTGACTCTGGTGCAAACCAAAGTTTTATTAATACTTCATTTTTCAAACTTCTTAATCAATCATTAACTAAACTCCCATAAGAATGTCTAGTAGAGACAGCAAATGGGGAAACCATTAAGATTTCTGAAATCTTGCAGGGAGCAAGAATAGAATTTTTAAATCAAAAGTTTATTGCAAACCTTTATACAATGAATCTGGCAGGATTTGATATTGTATTAGGAATGGATTGGTTAGTTGCTAATAAAGCTAGTATTTTATGTGATCAAAATTCAATTCAAGTAAATTCAGCAAAGGGAGAAAAGATCACAATTGAAGGAGATAAGCCCTCTAGATCCACGAAATTCATCTCTGTGATGAAAACAACAAGTTATATAAGAAAATGATCATTAGTGTATTTGATTTCCATAATCATTAACACTAAAGGAAAAGAGCTGAAAGATATCCCTGTAGTAACTCAATTTCCAGATGTATTTCCAGAAGAATTACCAGGACTACCGCCAGACAGAGAAGTCGAATTCAGAATCCATTTGTTACCAGGGACAACACCAATTGCCAAAGCACCTTACCGTTTGGCACCCGTAGAAATGCAAGAGTTAAAGAAATAGTTAGACGAACTGTTGGAGAAAGGATTCATACAGCCAAGTTCATCACCATGGGGAGCGCCGATCTTATTCGTTAAAAAGAATCGATGATCTGTTCGATTAAAAATCGGTATCCATTACCGAGAATCGATGATCTGTTCGACCAATTGCAAGGAGCTCGATTTTTCTCTAAGATCGATTTACGCTCAGGATATCATCAATTAAAGGTGTAGGAAGAGGACATTCCTAAGATCGCTTTTAGAACAAATTGTGACAACCCGTAAAATTACAGGTACTGTACAAATTAATTAACCCTAATTATGTGCTTAATGACTGTGCTTCATTACATCTGACACTTTAAACTGCTTACTGATTTACGTTATATACATACATGTGCATTATTTACATACAGTCACTCCAATTATTTCATACAGACTTTTAGTGACAAACCTGATGCACAAAGCACAGTTAGCACAGTAAGCGGATAACTCAGACACATGCTGACAATGCCAGCACTTAGACAAATACTATTTTAGGCCAGTATGGGCCAGGGATAGAACACTACACCAGTATGGATTGTAGGGAGGTGAGGACCATAAGACTATGTCATTAGGTGATAGTTTGAGTGCCGGAAAGTGCCTAAAACGCAATTTAAGTACAGAATTCCACGTTTTTAATAACAATTCAGCTTTTAACACACTCATATTATACAGAGTATTGACTAAATGGTCCTGGACACTTTCCTAAGTGTTGGAATTAATTTCGTTACAAAAAGATGCACAAAAGACGCTTTACGGGACAATTAAACGCTTTAACGGAACGCTGCGAAACCGAACAACCAGACATTACCCGAGACATGAAAATATTGTTAGAAATATTATTTTATTATTTTAAATTAATCATGGTCACAAAAATCCCCATGCACCATGCAAACATGACATACACCCACTATACTTGTAAATACCCTTAACCCTTTTATAATTACCTACTAATTAACAAACATTTACACTTTACCCCCCCCCCCCCATAACCGAAAATCTGCCCCAAATCATTAACATATATTTTGTTTAAATCTTTTGTAAAGAGAATCTTGAGTTCATTGGCCAATTTTCATGTCATGATTCCCCTACAAACTAGATGCACCTTTCCAAGAAATAATCATCATTCCTCAAGATACACCACTCCTCTCTCTCCTCCCTCTAAAAATCGGCCCACATACCCCCCCCCCCTCTCACCACAACTGATTTCCATCTTCATTTTCCCTCACCATCTTCATCTCCTTCACTAGTAAACCCCATTCCAAGCTCCAAGATTGATCCATAGAGGTGCAAGAGGAAGTGCTCTCAAGAAGCCTTGTTCAAGCTTTTCTCACCATCATTCTTTATCATCTCATCCTAAGATTACAACCCTAGCCTTGTGCTAGTAGTAAGTCCATTCATACTCTTGTCTCACTTCGATTCTTGTTCGATTATTGATTGTTCTTCACACACAAAAACTCAAACAGCTTGCTGAGTTGGATTTCCAGCCAACTTCAACAGGCTGTAACGGGATTTTTTTTAAGTCGAAAAACGGGTTTTCAAAAGCCTAAAATGAATATTTTGGAGTAACTAAGCATATGGCACTGGAATCATAATTTTTCGAGACCGTTTACTATTTTTAAAAGGTTGTTTTTGGACAGCAGCTCAAGCTGCATTTTTACTGCAGAAAAAGTGGGTTATTTTCGGAGTCATAACCTAAAACCTGAATAAAATCAACTCATGAAATTTTTACAGTAGATGGACACCGTTGTCAGGACGACCCTCCAACTGGAATTCCGTCAAACGGACTTACGGTTGATTTTTAGTGAATATTTCCGTAAACTGCGATCAGAAGGTAACAAATCTGATTGCAGTCGAGAAAATGATTTTTTATAAAATATGGGTAATGAATTAGACTTTGACATTTTTACACAATAAACTTTGGAACATATGTGACATTCTGTAAAAATTTGGTGATTTTTAGAAAAGGGTAACTATTTTATAAAAATCCTCGAATACAGTCCTGTTTCGAGTAATAAAGCTGAAATGAAGTATGTAATGTTTTGTAAGTCTATATGTTGGTTTGGTTATTGAAAATGAACTATTGGATATGTATAAAAGAAAATGATATGCTATTAAAGCATGGACACCTCTATATACAGAGGATACTCTGCCGAAATTTTCTGAGAATCCGAACACTTAGTAAAATATTCGAGAAAATAGATACGAAATAGTTGTCTAACTATTTTTCTAATAACGATAGTTAAGTTAAAATAATTATTATTGTTTTAACAAAATTATACCTAAGTAACGCAAATCAAAACACTAAACTCTAAGCCAAGGCACGGCCCGTTCGTCTAATAGACATTAGTACGTTGTAGGTTGTCGTGTAGCGGAAAGAGTTTAAGTTCGAGTCAAGACGCACTAAGGTGAGTTCATGACCCCCTATTCCTTTACTGTTTTCGGTTTTATACTTCGGGGGTGGAATACATGTTTACAAATTATTTCAGATTTTTATATACATGGTATGGTTAGCTTAGGGAGGGTTTTACACTACTAGATCATGTGAAGGGTGGGCACAACACTTGAGGCCATTAATCCTCGTTATAGGACCAAGGGACACAAGAGTGATAGATCTATTTGGGTGTAGCGAGCCCACACCCGTGAGGCCGGGGCGGCCCATAGTGGTGACTGTGTCTTCCAGCCGGAAGCCCGGTAACAAATTTGCTAGGTTTGAGTTTCCCTGCACCTTTTCACACATAACGGTGGCTTTGCAACCCATTGGTGATCTCTTTTTCCTTATTGCTACATACCAGGGACAAATTTTACTTACATACATACTAAACGGTTTTATATACACAAGACTTACTCATGAACTCGCTCAACTTTTCGTTGACTTTTTTTAAACTACATGTATTTCAGGAAATTAAGTTGGATCCGGCAAGTGATGCATGATTAGCTGCGTACTAAATAAGGATGTCATCCGGAGTCGTAGGTTTGGGAAGTGTAACTCTTTCCTGGACGAGTTGCATGTCTCAAGTCCTTGTGTCGTTGGTAGCTTTTCGTCGAGTCTTATGAACTCATTTTTAAACAAGTCATGTTTTGTAAACGTATCGTGTGGTTGATGTTTTTGTTTCAAGACAATATGTTATGTATTTTTAATCATTTTAATGGATGAACATCAAATATTTTA
The DNA here is from genome assembly GCF_002127325.2 of Helianthus annuus. NCBI lineage: Eukaryota > Viridiplantae > Streptophyta > Magnoliopsida > Asterales > Asteraceae > Helianthus > Helianthus annuus. The sequence goes on from NC_035446.2 coordinate 3,161,397, forward strand.
TCATATAGCATGTTGTGATTGTTGCTATGGTATTAAGAAGTCACACCTAATAAACCCACGCTTCCGCAAAAGTCAGGGTGTGACAGCTTGGTATCAGAGCCTCGATCATAGCGAACTAGGATTCATTCTCGAGTCTAGACTATGATCACTAGGGCTCTCACGAAAATGTTTTCAAACGTTTTTTTACATTGCATACACTAAAAGTCCAGATCCAGGGCACAAACATTTTTACAAACAAAAAGGGGCACAAATACACTTTTCAAGATTTTCGTATCAGTCTTAGAGACTGAGGGAGTTCAATCTTAGAGACTGAGGGATTCAATCTTAGAGATTGGGGATGTTCAGCCTTAGAGGCTGGGGAAAATTTGAGTCTTAGAGACTGGGAGGTTGGTCTTAGAGGCCGGAGTTAGTCTGAGAGACTAGGGAATTCAGTCTTAGAGATTGGGTGGGATAGTCCGGGAAGACTAGGATGCATACATGACTTCATTATTTGTTTACATGCTTACCTTATTTGTGTGCATATGTTGTGGATGTGTTACAGACACCATGGCATCATCCGGTAGCGGAGTATCCGATGCGAGTGACCCGAGGACTATTACCTCTGACGACGAGATGGCTACCGATTCGGGAGTTTACACCTCAGACTACACGAGCACTGATGAAGATGACTTTCAGCCTTTTGCCCTACCGATCTTCGGAGATGATGTACCTTTAGCTGACGGCCCACCTGGAGAGGACTTACCGCTTGTTCCCATCCCTGCCCCTCTCCCCTTCGCTGCGGTTCCCTTTGAGGAACAACCTATCGACGCGTTACCCGATGGTGACATCGACCTACTCATCGAGGGTCCCCCGGAGGGAGACCAGGATGGTGGGGCCCGATGGAGGGCGGTGTTCAGCCTGTTGATATTCCAGTTGTTGATCCTATTGTCCCATGGTCGAGCTTCCTGATATGGAGGTTCAACCTGATTCGTCCGCTTCAGATTCCTTTGAGTCGATAGCTTCACACATCCCACCGTTGGGATTCGGTTACATTCCTCGCATGGACGCTGATGAGGAGATGGAGATGGAGCAGCCTGCTGAGGCTCCTGCTCATCCAGATGATCCGATTCCTGCCATGCTTGTTGATTTTCAGCCCGCTCCAGTCACTTCCGAGCTCGTTCTTGCCGTTGACCCTGTTACTGCCTCTGATACACCCGATGTTGCACCACCAGCCATTGAGATACCCGATCCGATGGCTATCTTTGATGACCTTGCACCATTCGCTACCCACATGGACCCGAGGTATGCCCACTCCAGCAATGGGTGGATTGAGGAGGATGACTACCCTTCGTACGTAGTCCCAGTCACTCCCCCTCCCGCACCTACCGCTGTACCCTTCGATGCTCCCTTGTTTCCTCCGTCCACATCCGATACCCATCGTACCGACCTTCCTATCACTTTCCTTCAGGACATTCCTCCGCCCCAACCTGGGGAGGGATCGTCGAGTCAGCTAGAGGATAGGCAGTTCTTACCGCAGGTCCCTTATTCAGATTTTGTTCCACCAGTGTCATTTTCTGCACCTTTCGAGACCCAGTTACCCCATGTTACTTCACAGTTTGTGTTTACCCCACACCTTACACTTCCGGTTTCAGCCCCGATGGGTGAACCATCCCTATGGTCAGTACCCCATGTCATGCCTGTATCTGACACTTATCATCCATTTTATGATGGATTCTCTGTGGAGGACACGCTCACGTCGCTGCAGTTACGGCGGGACGCCTTGAGGCAGTGTGTCCAGCGGTTGGAGAGGACTCCACATCCTCACTATCCCTGTCAGACCCAGTTTTCAGCATCGCACACTTCTTTTCCCTCATTTCAGGATCCAGACGTTCATTTCCTCCCTCTCGATCGACAGGTTGCCTTCGTGTTGCGTTTTGCCTATGCACTTGAGGAGGACTTGGTGCAGTTGCGCCGATTGATTTTCTCTCATTTTCCACCTCCTCCTCCACCGTCAGCTTAGGGGTATACTCGGCAACAGAGATTTCAGAACAGCTACGCTTAGTGGGAAGACAGCGCTAGAGTCGTGATTATGAAGACTTTTTTTTTTTGGAGACCACGATTTTGGTTTTGGTTTATTTGTATTTGTACTCAGACATATATTTTGGCACATGGTAAAATTGTGAGACTGTATTGGTGGTTTGTTTATGAAACATTAGTCGCAAGTCTTTTAATTTCATACATTGTTGATTATTTGTCATGGTTATGACATGAGATGTTATGTGAATGATGAATGATACTATATATACGTATGATTATTATACTTACTATGACCTGACCAATATGGAACATCCTCTAGGAAATGCCTCCTCGACGTGACGCACGCATGCCGACTAACCAGGCAAAACTACAAGGAATCATCGCTGCCGCTATTGCGCAGTATGCTGCTTCTCAAGGAGAAACAAGCGGCAACATTCCGAACAGCAACAACAACCCTCCCAACGGTTGTACCTACAAGCAATTCCTGGATTGTAAGCCCTTGAACTATGACGGCACTGGGGGTGCTGTTGCTTTCGTTAGGTGGACAGAGAAGACGGATTCTGTTATAAGGATGAGCAAGTGTGCTCTCGAGCACCAAGTTACGTACATCTCAGGGCTCTTTCTTGACGGTGCGCTATCTTGGTGGAACCTTCAAGTACAGACCCTGGGGGAAGCAGCGGCGTATGCTATGACATGGACCGAGCTGAAGGAACTCATGAGGAAGAAATACTGTTCTCGGGCCGAGATACAGAAACTGGAAACCGAGTTCTGGCACCTCAAAATGGACGGCCCAAAGATTGCTGAATATGTGCAAAGGTTTCACGACTTGTCACGCGTTGTGCCATATATGGTTGAGCCTGAGTTTAAACGCATTGAGCGTTTCATCTGGGGATTGGCACCCCAAATCATGAGCATGGTAACGACGTCTAAACCCCCAACGATTACCGAAGCCATTGATCTCAGTGTGGCACTTACAGAGGAAGCCATCAGATTGGACAAATTTTCAATCTCTGAACCGAAAAAGAAGGAAACACATGTTGAATCGTCGCCAAGTGAGAACAAGAGGAAGTTCTCAAATTTCAAAAAGGGCACCAGCAGTGTTAGCAAGAGGGAAGAAGGAAGTGCACCAGCCAGGGCCGGAACTGGTACCGAAAATAGAGGAAGAGGATACATGGGCACTCTGCCCAAGTGTGGTACATGTCAGTTCCATCATCCCGGCCCGTGCCGACTCAGAAAGTGCGAATCTTGCGGGAAGACAGGTCATTCAAAGGAGACGTGTTGGGTTGGATCAGGCCAAGGTGGCCAAAGGGGTTACAATAACAACAACCGCGGTAATGGAAACAGACTGCAAGGAAATAATGGGGGAAGCGGAAATCGTGGGAATGCCCCGAATCAAGCTGGTAATCGGGGAACAAACGGGAATCGAAACGGAAATGGTAATGGGAATGGTCGAGGGCCAGGATGCTTCAAATGCGGGGACGTTGGGCACTTCAAGAGGGAATGCCCAAAGATAAATCAAGCTCAAGGCCGAGTTTTTAACATTGGTGCGAGGGAAGCGCGCCAGGATCCGAATGTTGTCACTGGTACGTTCCCTATAAATCAATGCTATGCATCTGTGCTTTTTGATACTGGTGCCGATTATAGTTTCGTATCATTAGACTTTAAGAACATGCTTGGGTTAACTGCTAGTAAGTTAGACGTTCCGTACTCTATTGAATTGGCGAATGGAAAACTAGTGGAAACGGGTGAAGTTATTAGGGGATGCATGATAGAACTGGGAGGACACGAATTTACGCTAGACCTACTGCCAGTCGAGTTGGGAAGCTTCGACATGGTAATAGGGATGGATTGGCTGTCTAGCAACAAGGCCGAGGTGGTTTGTCATGAAAAGATCATCCGCATCCCGGCGGAGAATGGAGAGACGATTGTAGTTCACGGAGAAAAGCGTGATACGCCATTAAGGATCATTAGCTGCTTGAAAGCTAGGAAGTGTTTGAAGAAAGGATGTGTTGCCTTTTTGGCACATATCATTGATAAGGAGGCCGCTGAACCAAAGATCGAAGACATTCCTGTCGTAAGGGAATAACCTGAAGTCTTTCCAGAAGACTTGCCAGGATTGCCGCCTCCAAGACAAGTCGAGTTCCACATTGACTTAGTTCCAGGCACCGCGCCTGTTGCTAAGGCACCTTATCGACTTGCACCTTCAGAGATGCAAGAGCTGTCGACACAACTCCAAGAGCTGTTAGACAAAGGATTCATCAGACCAAGCTTCTCACCTTGGGGAGCTCCAGTTTTGTTCGTTAAGAACAAGGATGGTAGTTTTCGCATGTGTATAGACTACCACGAGCTTAACAAGTTGACTGTCAAGAACAGATATCCTTTGCCAAGGATCGATGACCTGTTCGATCAACTACAAGGTTCGAGTTTTTACTCAAAGATCGATCTAAGATCAGGTTACCACCAGTTGAGAATACAAGAGGAAAGTATTCCCAAAACTGCTTTTAGAACTCGATATGGACATTACGAGTTTCTGGTTATGCCGTTTGGGTTGACAAACGCTCGAGCAGTTTTCATGGACTTGATGAACAGAGTCTGCAAGCCGTACCTCGACAAGTTTGTAATCGTATTCATTGATGATATTTTGATCTACTCGAAGACGAAGGAAGAGCACGAGCAACACTTGAGAGCTATTCTAGAGCTGCTTAAGAAGGAGAAGTTGTACGCTAAGTTCTCGAAATGTAAGTTTTGGTTACGCGAAGTCCAGTTTCTTGGACATGTGGTTAATGGAAATGGAATCCATGTGGATCCCACGAAGATCGAGGCGATCAAGGATTGGGAGTCCCCAAAGACGCCAACCGAGATTCGGCAATTCTTAGGTTTGGCTGGGTATTATCGAAGGTTCATTGAGGATTTTTCCAAAATCGCTCAACCTCTGACCGCACTCACACAGAAGGACAAGAAGTTTGATTGGAGCGATAAGCAAGAAGAAGCGTTTCAATTGTTGAAAAACAAGCTTTGTGACACACCGATTTTAGCTCTACCCGAAGGCACGGACGACTTCGTGGTATATTGTGACGCCTCGCGTCAGGGTTTAGGCTGCGTGCTGATACAGCGACAGAAGGTTATAGCTTATGCTTCGCGCCAGCTGAAAGTTCATGAGAAGAACTACACCACGCACGACTTGGAGTTAGGCGCTGTAGTGTTCGCATTAAAGATCTGGCGACACTATCTGTATGGAACAAGATGTACAATCTTCACTGATCATAAGAGTCTACAGCACATCTTCGATCAAAAGGAGCTTAATATGAGACAGAGACGCTGGGTTGAACGACTACGACTGTGAGATCAAGTATCACCCAGGAAAGGCGAATGTAGTTGCTGACGCCCTAAGTCGAAAAGAAAGGATTAAGCCCATAAGGATTAGGGCTTTAGAGATGATTGTCTAGACAGATCTCTCGTTGCGCATTCGTGCCGCGCAGAGAGAAGCTTTGAAAGAAAGCAATATTGAGGATGAGTATCTCCATGGAATGGAGAAACAGTTAGTGCCAAACAAGGAAGGAACCTTGCGTTTCATGAATCGAATTTGGGTTCCTCTGTTTGGAGGATTGAGAAAGGTTATATTCGATGAGGCTCACAAGTCACGATACTCGATTCATCCAGGAGCAGATAAAATGTACCAAGATCTTAAGGATTTCTATTGGTGGCCTAGGATGAAAGGCGATGTTGCAGTATATGTTGGCAGATGTTTAACGTGCGCCAAGGTTAAAGCCGAGTACCAGAAGCCTTCAGGACTCCTGCAACAACCTGTAATACCCCAATGGAAATGGGAACAGATTTCCATGGACTTCATAACGAAATTGCCAAAGACGCCCAAGGGCCATGATACAATTTGGGTAATTGTAGACCGACTGACAAAATCTGCGCACTTCCTGCCGATCAGGGAAAAGGACAACACAAGTAAACTTGCTGAAATATACATGAGGGAGATTGTTGCACGTCATGGAGTGCCTCTCTCGATTATCTCTGATAGAGATGGACGATTCGTATCAAGGATTTGACAGTCCTTCCAAGAGGCATTTGGTTCCCAATTGAATCTGAGTACAGCATTTCACCCACAAACGGACGGCCAGAGTGAACGAACGATTCAAACATTGGAAGATATGCTGAGAGCATGTGTAATGGACCTGGGTGGTAGCTGGGACAAACAATTACCCTTGGTCGAATTTTGATACAACAATAGCTACCACACCAGCATTGGAGCAGCACCGTTTGAAGCTCTTTATGGGCGCAAGTGTCGATCACCGCTATGCTGGGCTGATGCGGGTGATAGACAGCTGGTTGGCCCCGAAATGGTTCAGGAAACAACCGACAAGATCTTTCAGATTCGAAAACGCATCGAGGCAGCTCGCGACAGACAAAAAGCCTATGCGGATCCAAAGAGGAAGCCCCTGGAATTCCAAGTTGGGGATATGGTTTTGTTAAAGGTTTCACCCTGGAAGGGTGTGGCACGCTTTGGAAAGCGTAGGAAGTTGAATCCGCGTTACATTGGTCCTTTCAGAATCCTGCAAAGGATTGGGCTTGTAGCATACAAGTTGGACCTACCTGCTGAACTCAATGGTGTTCACGATACATTCCATGTATCAAATTTGAGGAAGATTCCGACTCAAGAGACAGTTGTCATTCCTGCTGACGAGGTTCATATTGACGACACACTCCACGTTGTGGAGGAACCGGTTGAAGTTACAGATTGGAAGATTAATAAGACACGTCGGAGCAGTGTCAAGCTAGTCAAAGTTCGATGGAATGCACGACACGGCCCGGAGTTCACGTGGGAACGTGAGGATCGTATGAAGGCCAAGTACCCACATTTATTCCCCAAGACCCCTGCAACTAGAAGTAGAACTTAAAATTTCGGGACGAAATTTTCTTAACAGGGGGAGAATGTGACAACCCGTAAAATTACAGGTACTGTACAAATTAATTAACCCTAATTATGTGCTTAATGACTGTGCTTCATTACATCTGACACTTTAAACTGCTTACTGATTTACGTTATATACATACATGTGCATTATTTACATACAGTCACTCCAATTATTTCATACAGACTCTTAGTGACAAACCTGATGCACAAAGCACAGTTAGCACAGTAAGCGGATAACTCAGACACATGCTGACAATGCCAGCACTTAGACAAATACTATTTTAGGCCAGTATGGGCCAGGGATAGAACACTACACCAGTATGGAGTGTAGGGAGGTGAGGACCATAAGACTATGTCATTAGGTGATAGTTTGAGTGCCGGAAAGTGCCTAAAACGCAATTTAAGTACAGAATTCCACGTTTTTAATAACAATTCAGCTTTTAACACACTCATATTATACAGAGTATTGACTAAATGGTCCTGGACACTTTCCTAAGTGTTGGAATTAATTTCGTTACAAAAAGATGCACAAAAGACGCTTTACGGGACAATTAAACGCTTTAACGGAACGCTGCGAAACCGAACAACCAGACATTACCCGAGACATGAAAATATTGTTAGAAATATTATTTTATTATTTTAAATTAATCATGGTCACAAAAATCTCCATGCACCATGCAAACATGACATACACCCACTATACTTGTAAATACCCTTAACCCTTTTATAATTACCTACTAATTAACAAAAAATTACACTTTACCCCCCCCCCCATAACCGAAAATCTGCCCCAAATCATTAACATATATTTTGTTTAAATCTTTTGTAAAGAGAATCTTGAGTTCATTGGCCAATTTTCATGTCATGATTCCCCTACAAACTAGATGCACCTTTTCAAGAAATAATCATCATTCCTCAAGATACACCACTCCTCTCTCTCTCCTCCCTCCAAAAATCGGCCCACATACCCCCCCCCCCTCTCACCACAACTGATTTCCATCTTCATTTTCCCTCACCATCTTCATCTCCTTCACTAGTAAACCCCATTCCAAGCTCCAAGATTGATCCATAGAGGTGCAAGAGGAAGTGCTCTCAAGAAGCCTTGTTCAAGCTTTTCTCACCATCATTCTTTATCATCTCATCCTAAGATTACAACCCTAGCCTTGTGCTAGTAGTAAGTCCATTCATACTCTTGTCTCACTTCGATTCTTGTTCGATTATTGATTGTTCTTCACACACAAAAACTCAAACAGCTTGCTGAGTTGGATTTCCAGCCAACTTCAACAGGCTGTAACGGGATCATTTTAAGTCGAAAAACGGATTTTCAAAAGCCTAAAATGAATATTTTGGAGAACTAAGCATATGGCACTGGAATCATAATTTTTCGAGACCGTTTACTATTTTTAAAAGGTTGTTTTTGGACAGCAGCTCAAGCTGATTTTTACTGCAGAAAAAGTGGGTTATTTTCGGAGTCATAACCTAAAACCTGAATAAAATCAACTCATGAAATTTTTACAGTAGATGGACACCGTTGTCAGGACGACCCTCCAACTGGAATTCCGTCAAACGGACTTACGGTTGATTTTTAGTGAATATTTCCGTAAACTGCGATCAGAAGGTAACAAATGGATATATATAAAAGAAAATGATATGCTATTAAAGCATGGACACCTCTATATACAGAGGATACTCTGCCGAAATTTTCCGAGAATCCTAACACTTAGTAAAATATTCGAGAAAATAGATACGAAATAGTTGTCTAACTATTTTTCTAATAACGATAGTTAAGTTAAAATAATTATTATTGTTTTAACAAAATTATACCTAAGTAACGCAAATCAAAACACTAAACTCTAAGCCAAGGCACGGCCCGTTCGTCTAATAGACATTAGTACGTTGTAGGTTGTCGTGTAGCGGAAAGAGTTTAAGTTCGAGTCAAGACGCACTAAGGTGAGTTCATGACCCCCTATTCCTTTACTGTTTTCGGTTTTATACTTCGGGGGTGGAATACATGTTTACAAATTATTTCAGATTTTTATATACATGGTATGGTTAGCTTAGGGAGGGTTTTACACTACTAGATCATGTGAAGGGTGGGCACAACACTTGAGGCCATTAATCCTCGTTATAGGACCAAGGGACACAAGAGTGATAGATCTATTTGGGTGTAGCGAGCCCACACCCGTGAGGCCGGGGCGGCCCATAGTGGTGACTGTGTCTTCCAGCCGGAAGCCCGGTAACAAATTTGCTAGGTTCGAGTTTCCCTGCACCTTTTCACACATACCGGTGGCTTTGCAACCCATTGGTGATCTCTTTTTCCTTATTGCTACATACCAGGGACAAATTTTACTTACAGACATACTAAACGGTTTTATATACACAAGACTTACTCATGAACTCGCTCAACTTTTCGTTGACTTTTTTTAAACTACATGTATTTCAGGAAATTAAGTTGGATCTGGCAAGTGATGCATGATTAGCTGCGTACTAAATAAGGATGTCATCCGGAGTCGTAGGTTTGGGAAGTGTAACTCTTTCCTGGACGAGTTGCATGTCTCAAGTCCTTGTGTCGTTGGTAGCTTTTCGTCGAGTCTTATGAACTCATTTTTAAACAAGTCATGTTTTGTAAACGTATCGTGTGGTTGATGTTTTTGTTTCAAGACAATATGTTATGTATTTTTAATCATTTTAATGGATGAACATCAAATATTTTATCATATAGCATGTTGTGATTGTTGCTATGGTATTAAGAAGTCACACCAAATAAACCCACGCTTCCGCAAAAGTCAGGGTGTGACACGAATCAAGTCCGACAACGGGTTTTCTAACGGCCATTATGAATTTACTGTCATGCCATTTGGTTTAACCAATGCCCCAGCCGCATTTATGGACATGATGAACCGGATATGTAAGCCATATTTGGATAAATTCATAATTGTCTTTATAGATGATATTCTGATTTACTCTAAGAATAAAGAGGAACATGCAGCGCATCTGCATGCACTTCTAGATTTATTGAGAAAAGAAAAGCTTTATGCAAAGTTTTCAAAGTGCGAGTTTTGGTTATAAAAGGTACAGTTTCTTTGACATTTAGTTAATCATGAAGGAATTCATGTGGATCCCACCAAGATGGAGGCAATTACAAAATGGAAAACCCCTGAGTCACCAACTGAGGTTAGAAGTTTCTTATGATTGGTTGGTTATTATAGAAGATTTATTCGAGATTTTTCTAGAATAGCCATTCCCTTAACTAAGCTAACCTGTAAATCTGTTAAGTTTGAATGGGGACCAAAACAAGAAAAAGCCTTTAGAATTCTTAAGCAAAGATTAACCAACGCACCCATATTAGCATTACCAGAAGGAACTGAAGACTTTATAGTCTATTGTGACGCGTCTACATTAGGTTATGGATGTGTGTTAATGCAACGTCAAAAGGTTATAGCTTATGCATCTAGACAACTTAAGAATCATAAAGAAAATTATTCAACCCATGATTTGGAATTAGGAGCTATAATTTTTGCCCTTAAGATTTGGAGACATTACCTGTACGGTAGTAAGTTTACCATTTTCACAGATCATAAGAGTTTAAGGTATGTTTTCGGACAAAAGGAGCTGAATATGAGATAAAGACGCTGGATGGAGATACTAAGCGATTATGATTGTAATATCCAGTATCATGCAGGTAAGGCAAATGTAGTAGTTGATGCTTTAAGTCGAAAGTATCATGAAAAGCCAAAACAGGTACGTTCTCTTAAATTAAATCTACATGTAGATTTAAATGGACAAATTAGAAAAGCACAAGAATCAGTAATCAAGGATGATACTGAAAAACTAAAAGGAATGATTAAGGAATTAGAATAAGGGACCGATGGAATTTGCAGATTCCATAAGAAAAGAATGCGGATACCTAAATTAGGAAACCTACGCCACCGTATATTAGAAGAAGCCTATAAGTCTAAGTATATGATGCATCCCGGAAGTGATAAAATGTATTAGGACTTAAGAAAGAACTTCTGGTGGATAGGAATGAATAAAGATATAGCAGCTTACGTTTCTAAGTGTCTAACCTGTTCACAAGTTAAAGCTGATCATCAGAAACCCTCATGTTTATTACAGCAGTTAGAAATGCCAATGTGGAGGTGGGAATTGATAACAATGGATTTTGTTACCAAATTACCCAAAACAAGAAAAAGTAATGATACAATCTGAGTGATTGTAGATAGGTTAACTAAGTCAGCTCATTTCTTACCAATGAAGGAGACTTTCAGTGTGGAGCAATTAGCTAAATTGTATGTGAATGAAATAGTTTCATTACATGGAATTCCTTTATCAATTGTGTCTGATAAAGATAGCCGTTTTACCTCTCATTTTTGGACAAGTTTCCAAAAAGCAATGGGAACCAAGTTGAATTTAAGCACAACTTATCATCCACAAACGGACAGACAAAGCGATAGGACAATTCAGACTATGGAGGATATGCTTAGAGCTTGTGTAATTGATTTCGGAGGTAATTGGGACGATCATCTGCCATTAAAAGAATTTCCTTATAACAACAGCTATCATACCAGTATCAATGCTGCACCATTCGAAGCACTTTATGGACGAAAGTGCCGAATGCCAGTCTGTTGGGCATAAATTGGAGAGAAGCAACTATCTGGACCAGAAATAGTACAAGAAACAACGGACAAAATCATTCAAGTCAAGGAATGACTGAAAACAGCACGTGATCGACAGAAGAAGTTATGCAGATAACAGGCGAAAACCGTTGGAATTTCAAGTAGGAGACAAGGTGTTATTGAAAGTCTCTCCTTAGAAAGGAGTGGTAAGATTCATAAAAAAGGGGAAAGTTAAGCCCCATGTATGTTGGACCTTTTGAAATCATTAGAAGAATAGGACCTGTAGCCTATCAGCTACAACTGCCAGGGGAAATGGCAGGAATACATGATGTATTTCATGTATCTAACCTCAAGAAATGCTTAGCCGATGAATCACTGGAAGTGCCTCTTAATGACATGGAGGTAAATGAACAGCTTAAATTTGCAGAGGCCTCTATAGATTGAAGAGAGGAAAGTCAAGAATCTCAAACACAAGAGATTAGTTCTGGTCAAAGTGAAATGGGACTCCAAAAGATGACAAGAATACACATGGGAGCTTGAATCAGAGATGCAAAGGAAATATCCACACCTATTCCAGTAGACCTCGAGGACGAGTTCTAAAACAAGGTGGGGAGGATATAACAACCCTCCTAAATTTTCCGACACCCTAAAACTATTTAAAATATCCCAATACGTCCTAAAATACACCCCGTATATGAAATCAGGCCCCAAATACCTTTATTTTCATTAAAATTAATTACAAACAAACTTTAATGGGTCGTCGCGGGTCGCGACAGATACCCCAAGATCCGTCGTGGGCCGCGAGCGCCTGGCTACGAGGCAAAGCCCGGTGCTGACACGTGGCACAACCGTGTCAAGTCTAGTATCCGAGTCAGCCAAGCTAGGGCCTACCCTAGCTGGCGTCGCGGGCCGCGAAGCCCTCCCTGGTTTCCGTCGTGGGGTGCGACAGGGTCGGCGAGCAGCCCTATATAAGAAGGCCCTCAACCTTCAGTTTACGTCGCTCATTTCCCACAATTCTCTCTCACTTTCTATAGTGTATAAGCTATACTCGGGCATTATACCCCCCTAATTAGTGAAGCCCTGCCTCGTTGTAAGTATCATAACCCCTGGTTACGTATTAGATACGCTGCCCGATTGATCCAGGGTTCCGTAACGGCTGTCGAGGTTTTGCCCAACATAGTCGTTGGAATGCCGTCTCGGGGAGGGTATTAGTAATGTAAATATTGGGTTATTATAATAAGGCGTGTGCATTGTGTAATTAATAGATAATCACAAGGAAATCCTAAAGGAAAACCCTAAGACAGCAATGTGAGTAATCCTCCTTTTTGCAAACTGTTTTTACAAAACCTCAAATGTTTTATATTATATTAAACAGTGATTGAGTATTTATATTCTACAATTAGCGTCGGTATGTTGGGGTTTTGTATACAAAATCTGTTACTACATTGTGAGTAGTAACATGACCACAAGTCGGGTTGACAGTACCATGGGTGGTAATTAAAGTAGATGGAAACAAATGTAATTGTGCGACCGCCCTCAATACTGTAAAATGGTTTTACCTGTCTTGATTGAACTGGGATTCACTCACCAGTATTTCCCACTGACAAAATGTTTTTAAACGCGTTTCAGGTAACAAAATGTGAAAGCCAAATAGAAGCCAACTGGACAGCACTGAAGGCTTGGAAAAGTGGCTATAAAGTTACCTAAAATAAAGAGATGTTTTATTTAAATAAAATAGGATTTAAATTCCGCTGCCAAATTGATAAACACTGATACCACTGAAACTGGCCATGGCCGCCCGTTCCCGGATAATTAGGGGATGGGGGTTGCGACTGCCAAACAAGTCCATGTGCAACAATTGTAAACACTGGGTTCTTTTGGACTCTTCAATGGACTTGTACGAGCTTTTATGTTGTTTACCTTTTAAACAGGAAACACAATGGTCATCACAAGTAAAAAGTTTTGGTGGAAGGCCTCTTACAAGGCCTTGTTTTTAGAGTGTGGTGATTGTTTTAAGATTTGTGTGTCCAAGTCTCCTGTGCCAAAGTTCTGTCTCTTTGGTAGAGGCAGCTGAGAACAGACAAGCATCAGTCGTTGGATTATCCTTCAACATATCAACCATATACATATTGCCACTCCTGTGAGTAACAAGTTGTATTTTACTCCCAGCTATGATTTCCTCAATCTTTTTAACCACTTCTGGCCCAACAATCTTACAAGTTTCCTTAGCGAAGAATGACCCATAGCCCTTGTCACTCATTTGAGATACACTAAGAAGATTACATTTAAGATTGTCAATAAGATTGACATTTTAAAACTTGAGTTTCCCAGCCTGAACAGTCCCTAACCCCAATTCCTTCCCCTTTGAATTGTTACCAAAAGATATATCAACCCTCAATGTTTTATGAAATCTTTGAGTAGGGCTCTACATCATGTCATGTGCCTGGAACCTCCACTATCTACATACCATAAACTTTCTAAGCATGTAGAAGCTCCCTACACATCAAGTAACAGATTAGTTTAGGAGGGTTTCCAAAGCCAAGATGACTTTGGATGGGGTCATAGTCATGTCATCCTCAAGTCCAGGAGAATGGTCAGTGATTTTGGCATATTTTTGTAACCACTGTTGGGGACCATTTCCTGTCAGATGTTGGTAGCCATAAGGATTCCTGTTTATTTTAGGTTTAGAAGGCCTTTTGTAGGCCTCATAACCATGAGGGACCTTTTGGTACAGTGGTTGACCATATCCCCTTGGGAATTTGTTTGCAGGTGGTGCATATATTACTTGGACCTCTCTGGGAATAGAGGTTGCATTCAGCTGTTTTATAACAGGTGTTTCAACAGGGACAAAGGTCTGTTGACTTTTGGGTGTTGATTTTTGTGGACTCTTTAGTGTTTTAGATGTAAACTCTTTTCTTTTGACTTTAAAAGTTTTGAGATAAACACACTGTTGAGTATGATGATTCTTTTTCTCACAGATTGTGCAATGGGGTATAGGCACAATCACACTGGTTTTGTTAATGTCATATGCTTTTAGAAGAAAACAATCTTTAGTGACATGATTCTTCTTTTCATAGAAATCACAAAACAGGTTTTTGACTTTCTCTTTCCTTTTCCTTTTTTCAACTTCCTTTTCAATAGAGGTTATAACCTCGGCTGGGATGTCTTTTAAGGGAATGATTTTAACCTTGGGTGCTTTGACACCTTCAATTGTTGAGAAGTCCATTACCTTAAAATTTTCAAGAATGTCACACTCATTAGACCAGGTGGGTTCGAATTGATATTTTTCAATTTCCTTAAAAGTTAAGGATCCTTCTAATTTTTCTGAAATAATTTTCTTACCATTTTGTTCAATGACTTTTATTTCTTGACCAACCAAATTTGTGGGAATTATTTCAACAAAGCCAGAGTCATTTACAATAGTGTTTTCAGAAACTTGGTCATTTTTTCTAAACCCAATACCAAATTTCACATTGCTTTGATCTGCTTTTCAAGCATTAACTCATAACCTTTGCAAGATTCTACCCATTTCTCACAAGTGATTTGGGTAGACTCAAGCTCCTTTTTCAGCTCTGGTATTTTTGTACCATAGTTTGGAGTTGATCTTTTATTATGCTTGAATCATGTTTTAGACTGCTGATTTCATTTTCTTTTTCAAACAATTTGGATTCTAACTCTTTAAAAGTTTTCTCAAATTGTACTTCATCATTTAATATCTTGTTTCTAAGGTTTTCATTCACCTCTTTGATATTAGCAAAAACAATAATGCATTTATCTGAACACAAGTCTTGGAGAGCTTGAGGTGATACCTTAGCAGCAGCCATCATGGCACAATCACATTCACCATCACACACACTGGAATCCCATGGATCAGCAAGAGGTTCCAACAAAGGTTCTATCAGTTGTTCAACAATTTTTTCATCTAACAGCTGTTCACCAACATTTTCTTCTGTAACATCTATTTCAGCATTCTCTTTCACCAACTCAGAGTTCCACTCTACTTCCTCTGATTCAAGCCCTTCTGGTATTGTTTCTAGTGCCATAAAACAAAATTCATCAGGTTTCTTATTAGAATTAGCAACTAGAACAAATTTTCATCAGTTAAGTCCTCGTGGGTAAGCTGCTCCAATTAACAAAGCCTTGTGTAAAGAAGCTCTATTGATCGGCCTCTGCCTGAGCAGATGTTTGTGCAGCTTATGGTGCAGGTTGCACTTGGACCTGAGGTGTTGGGGCTTGAATATATGGAATTTGAGTAACAGTGGTTTGGACATACTGGACAGGAACAGTGTTTACAGGGAAATGAGCAGTGCTTTGCATTTGAGGTGCAGGGGTATATTGGGAATAATGAACAGTGTTCTGGGTTTTTTGAGGTCTTGGACTGGGATGTGTAACTATGGGACCACTGGTTTGGCTCCTACATTCCCTAGCAAAGTGACCAAGCCTATTACACTTATAACACTTTATCTTTGATTTATCCAACCCAACTTTTAAGTTCCCATGCAACCCTTGAAACTTCCTACTAGTTCTTTTATAAAAATTGCTTGTTCTCACACTCAATAAGGCAAGTTGATGTAAAATGTCTATTTCTTCCAGATCTGTGGGGTCAAAATGTTGAAGGTCATTTAACTCAAATGATAAGTTGTCAGAAATCTGGTTTTCTCCATTTGCTGTGAATGCATAGTTGGGTGAGTAAGAATCAGAGTTGAATGCTCCACCAGATGTTATGTCAATGAAATGATTATAACTCTGATCCTTACTGCTACCAGATGTTTCTTCCTGACCAAAAAGTGTTGTACTACCAAAAAAGTAGTCATCAACCACCTTTCCTGACTCCTGTAGCTTCTTTTTCTGGTTAAGCTCTCTCTCATAAGTGAGGAGCCTACCATGAAGCTGAGTCAAACTCATCTCCATAAAACCCAATTAATTTCTAGTAACAAAGGCTATAGTGTCCCATTTTTCTGGTAGTGATCTAAGAAATCTACTATTTAAAGTTGAATTAGCATATTCTACATTTACCAATTTTAGCTCACTAATTAGACAACTAAACCTTTCAAACTGTTGGGTTAATGACACTCCTTTGACATGACAAAACATTTCATATTGTTGGTTCAAAACCACTCCGTTGTTCTCAATGACCTCTTCTGTACCACTGAACTGCTCTTTTAGTGCATCCAATAACTCCATTGCACTATTACAATGTAATAGGTCAGCATAGATATCATTGGGTAGTGTTGTAGCAACTATACTGAATGTTTTAGCATCTAACTCAATTTTCTGAAAATCCTGCTCGGAGAAATTTTTAGGTTTCTTAGGTACTTGGACCTTGGGATCTTCTGCACTCGGCACCATCAGAACATGTGGTCCAAAGATAACCGATTTCCAGCATCTGGTGTTTTGCTGTGCAAGTACATGACCCATCCTATGTTTCCAGATATTATACTCGGATCTGACAAGTATAGGTGGTTTATACAGGGTGCCAGTGTTATGAGGATCTTGTGTGTTTTGAGACATTTTGGTTGTTTTAAAAAGATTTTGTTTAAACTACTTTGAACGTGATTAAACTTTTAACTCTATTTTTCAACTTCCTACGAACAAACGATATCAGTGAATGAACTGATCTTTTATATCAAACTGATTGTTAAATCATATTTGATTGACCAAAGCTCTTATGCCAATTGTTAGGATCTGAGTTTAAATTGTTTGTAAAAGTTTAAGATGGAAGATGTAAGAAGATAACAATTATCGAAATAATGCAGTGGAATGAAGATAAACTTTAATTCATAAATAATGAGAGATTTTCTTTCATCATGAACACTTTTAACTGATTGGTTGAAATTACAATAATTCACGTATGCATGAAATACAAACTCCCCCTCAGCCTGAGACCACTCTATTTGCTCGAACAAAATGTCAAGTGATGAGGTGATAAATAGAACAGTACATGCACTGTTCTATTTATAGTACAATGCAAACCTCTGAGGAATCTAAGCTGACGTCACCTAGATAGTGACATCTAACAACTTCTAACAACCTCTAACATCTGCTATAACTATACACTGTTACATTCAAAACACTGATATACAACATCTGTTGATTCGACATCTGATGAGCCTTATCCTCTGTTGAGACTCAGCAGACCTTCTTCATCAGACTTTGTCTTCTACAATTAAAGGGTGATCAGACCTTTGCTCTCAGCAGACTTTAGTCTTCATCAGTAGTTTACTCTGGCAGACCTTGTGAATCAGCAGACTTTAGCTTTTAAGAGACCTTTAGTTACAGCAGTTGTTTGATGACTTTGCCATGGGGAGGAGAATGATTTCAAGCACTGTAATTATGGATCAGTTGATTGTAGACTATTTTAGCTTTCAATCATCTATTCTTTTGGTGGGGTCCACATGAGCCAACAGTAACCTCTATAACGAGATGAAATGTGGTGCAGAAGATCAACTCGTAACCAAATCCGGTGGTATTCTTCACTATCTCAATCGCGTCTGGATTCCTAATCGTGATGCCCTTCGAAAACTCTTGATGAAGGAGGCGCATAAATATCGATATTCTATTCATCCTGGCGCTGATAAGATGTACCATGATATGCGTACATCTTACTGGTGGCCTGGCATGAAGAAAGATATTGCCACCTTCGTTTCAAAGTGTCTCACTTGCTCCAAGGTCAAAGCTGAACATCAACGTCCATCTGGCCTACTCGAACAACCAGAAATTCCCGTCTGGAAATGGGAGAGTATCGCAACGAACTTTATAACTAAGCTTCCTCGTACTTCATCTGGTCATGATAGTATTTGGGTGATCATTGATCGATTGACCAAGTCTGTTCACTTTCTCCCTATTCGTGAAGATTACAAAGTCGAGAAATTGGCTCATATCTACACGGATGAAATCATTTGTCGTCATGGTATCCCCATTGACATCATCTCGAACCTTGATGGCCGTTTCACCTCTCGTCTTTGGCAAACATTTCAATCCGCTCTTGGTACTCACTTCAATCTTAGTACCTTTTTCCATCCTCAATCCTATGGTCAAACCGAGCACACTATCTAAACTCTACAGGATATGCTTCGTTCTAGAGTAATCGATTTTGGTGGCAACTAGGATATGCACTTGCCTTTGATCGAATTCTCGTACAATAACAGTTACCACGCGAGTATTCAAATGGAACCATTCGAGAGATTGTATTTTCATAAGTGTCGTTCGCCTATTTGTTGGCACAAGATCGGAGAAGCTCAAATCACTGGTCCCGAGCTTATACAAGAGACAACGGACAAGATCCTACAGATTTGAGACAACTTGCTAAAATCCAGGAGCCGACAAAAGAGTTATGCTGACAAGCGACGCAAGCCTTTGGAATTCAATGTTGGTGACTTTGTACTTTTCAAGGTATCCCCTTGGAAGGGAGTAGTTCGATTTGGTAAGAAAGGAAAACTCGCTCCTTGCTATGTAGGTCCTTTCAAGATTCTCGAAAGGATTGGCAAGGTAGCGTATCGACTGGACCTACCTCAAGAACTCAACAATGTCCACCCAACTTTTAATGTCTCAAACTTGAAGAAATGTCTAGCTGAAGAAGGACTTCAAGTTCCACTCGAAGATCTTCAAATCAACGAGTTCGTGGAGAAACCTGTCGAGATCATGGACCGAGGAGTCAAGCAATTGAGGTACAGTCTAATTCCCATAGTTAAGGTACGATGGGAAGGAAAACGTGGCGTTGAGTTTACTTGGGAACTCGAGAGTGAAATGAAGGCTAAGTATCCGCACCTGTTCGTTGCATCTTTTCTCTTGAATAAATTTCGGGGACGAAATTTCCTAAAGGATGGGAGAATGTAACGCCTCGCCTTTTTGGAACTTTCCTTATTTAGAAAGTTTGTCTGTACTTCTATTTTTTGGAACTTGTAATCCATTTGTAATCGTATTTCATTTCCAGTCATCGTAATCCGAGGCTATGATC
This sequence comes from Helianthus annuus, assembly GCF_002127325.2. Lineage (NCBI taxonomy): Eukaryota > Viridiplantae > Streptophyta > Magnoliopsida > Asterales > Asteraceae > Helianthus > Helianthus annuus. The sequence goes on from NC_035446.2 coordinate 3,180,910, forward strand.
GTAATAAAACTTTATCATTTTACATGAATTATACATTGATTATACATGCTTGTTATACATTCGTCTCTCATGCAAACTCATACTTGTTTTACATATAATCAGTCGTAAATACGTGTTTTGATACTCATTATACATATAATACTTATACATGCATTCACGATACTCAAATTATGTTTCATACATGTTCGATACTTGTAAATATGCTAAAAAGGGAACTTATGACTTGAAATAATAAAAACATCAAACTTCAGGGACTGAAATTAAATAAAATCAAACTTTCTGGAATAACGTAGCGCCGCGCTACGCGGGGCCATCCCCCTTTTGCTTTGCGTGCCGCGAAGGGTGTCGATCCGCAGAACATTGTTTGCTGCATCCGGGTTGGCCAATTTTTCCCACCATTTTACTCCCCAATGACTTCTAACCTTCATTAAACACTAAACCCTACTAACTCACTATATAAACAAGCTTCCTATCACTCATTTTCACTTTCCAAACTCCTCTACACTCTCAAATCTCTCTCAAATCAGTTGCAAACATTAAAACAAGGCAGAATCTTCTAAGAGCTAAAGTGAGTTCAAACTCGCTTTTCTTCAACTTTTCTTCATTTTTTCTTCCTCTACAAAGCTTGGAACACCTCTAGGAGTGTTGTCACAGGTTTACCATGGTAAACCAAGGTGGAACATCACTATTTTGAGGTCCAAACTTTCTGTTGTGGATGATTAACTTGTTAACTTTTATTAAACTTATATTCATATGCAATCTTATGCCTACCTTGCTTCTAATCAAGTATATGGTTAGTGAGCTTGTGTATGGTTGATCTTATGAGTTTAGAGGTGTAAACACCCTCTAAACTTTCTATTTTGATAGGGTTTAAGGCAACCCACAAGTGTTAAAGTAAACCAAGCCTACCATAGTTCATATGGAAAGACTTGTACTTGATGAAAATGTGAACCTTGGAAGCTATGGCTATCCTAACTTGTTCCACACCTCACTTGATGTTTTAATCTTGCTATTCCAATTAGCTTACTAGTCCTAAAGTAACACAACCCCTTCTAGCCTCCAACACTTGGTTCATTCCTTCCATGTTGAGACGGCACACTCGGGTTGATCTTACTTGGCTACTTGATGAAATGTAGATAGTTGTATATTTCCTTTTCATTCATGACCATCCGAATCATCCTTGTGATGATTTGTGCATTGGTGAATTCATACAATAAGGTTAATCTTACCTCCATGCTTGACTTATATGACATCTATGACATTATGATACTTATGATGGACTTAGCTTTAGGATTACTATATAACATATATAAATATATACATATACATACATAGCCGAACTCATGATGATAATTGGTTTATGATTATGCGTCGTGAACTTAGGTTGTTTTATCTAATGTTCTAAGCTCCTCGTTTTCGATTCTAATGGGTAAACTAGGACCCATGAAATCATATACAAACTTAGTCTCGAAACGAGTACTTAGACAAGATATATTTTATGAATACATACTTTTTATAATTTAAATTCCAATCTGAATCCTTCATCAAAATTCTGAATACTCACACAGCTTCGTTTACTCCGTGTTGGGTGACCTCGGTGTTCCAACCTCCATCTCTTCAACTCGCGGGATTAACAAAGGAAAGCTTTGCAAAACCGTGAGTATACTCGAACGCCCTCTTTACATTTTACACTTTTGGGTGTAATATGTTTACATTATCAAATACACGCAATCAACTTATACTTTATGCAAACACAAACAATCCAATCATACATGCTTAAATACGTGATACTTGATTTGTATTCTTGGAACATTCTTATGTGATTCACTTCTCATTAACTTCGTATGAGCCTCCCCTTAACATGTATAGCGCTATAGGAGTAACGCACCGCCCATAGTCTTGTTGTCATGTTAAGTCTTTAATTCATGTGGTAATCAGAGGATTTACTTGTATAATTGCATGCCATGATTACCTTAATCTAGTTAACTACTTTTACTATGTGGATTCGTTTAAACCTTTTTATATACTTATGTTATTATTAAACTTGTATACTCGCCAATACATTGTGTATTGAACTATACTTTTAACATGTTGCAGGTTGATGATGTGATATTGAGGAAATCTAGTAGGGATGCTTTAGAAACACATTTAGACATACTAGATATATTGTTGAATTTTGTTGTTTCGTCTTTGAACAATGTTGTACTTTCTCTTTCAAATGTTGTACTTTGAATTTCAAATTGTCGTAACTTGGATTATTTGCAATGAAATGAAATCGGTTTTGATTAAATATTGTCACAACAGTGTTATGAAGTCTCGAACAATCTCGTTTTTGTCTCCCTCCGATGTTTCCGCCATCGGTTGGGGTGTGACAGGTTAGGAGTAGCTACTATTTCGGATAAGATAAGGGGGGAAGATTGAGATGGTTTGGGCATGTGAAGAGGAGGCAATTGACAAAACCAGTTAGAGCAGTAGAAGGCTTAACTGTGGAAGGGAGGAGGAGTCGAGGTAGGCCCAAGGTGATTTGGGATGAGCGGATTAGGAAAGATTTGCTAGAGTTACACATCTCTAAGGACATGGTCTAGGATAGGGGTCTATGGAGATGTAGGATTAAGGTTTAGGATTTTTAGAAGTAGATTCATTAGGTCTGAGCATTGGGGCAGATGTTCAGCGTTTCTTTATGGTCTAGGCGGATTTTGCATTGATTGTGTTTTTCATAAATTTTACCTATCCACCACTTCTTTTGTTATTTAGTATTGCTCTTTTTAAAGATATGTGTAGTTTCTCGCTTTTCTACTATATGTCTTTGGTGTCGAGGGTCTCTTTGGAAGCAGTCTCTCTATCCCTAGGGATAGAGGTAAGGTGTGTCTACATCTCACCCTCCCCAGACTCTAACAATAGCTTTGCTATTTGTAGCATTTACTAGTTCGATTGATTGATTGATTGAATTGATTCTCCTATGTTATTGTTACAAAGAGTTCAGGGCCGTCTCCGAAAATCACAAAAAAATTTTTGGCCCTGTTCGAGATAAAAAATTTGGGCCCTATTCGCAAATCTTCATATAATATAAACTCATCAATCATTCAATCAAATAACCCATAATACTACGATAATTGTTATCAAATAGATAAAACAAATTAACAAAAATAGTGTAGCAAAAATATCAAGTTATCGAACCTACTTGTTTTACGTCGTCCGCCTTTCTTTTCTCTTCCTCTAGCTTCCTCTTCTTACGTTTTTTATGGCCAGATGGGTATTTGTATTTAGGAACGGGAGGCATAATTTCTAAATATTAACAAAAAAAACATTCATTCAATATTTCAATCACATTCAGAAGACATCAGTTAACAAAAAATTTACATTCATTCATTATTAACAAATAACATTAATTCAATATTTCAATCAAAAAAACGAAATCAAAAAGAAAAAAAAACATATGAAATCAAAATCGAAATCAGCAACTACCTCCGATTGAAATTAGAATACATATTAACTGTTAACATGCCTCCGATTGAAAACATATGAAATCAAAAACGAAATCAGCGACTGATATTAAGTTATTAACATACCTCTGATATCAAAAAATATTGCAATTGAAATCACAGCCGATCAGCGATTCAGCGTCTTGCGTCTTTTTGTTTCCCAGTTTCCCTCGTCCCCTCATATCAGATCACATATACTGGCCTTATTGTTTGTAATTGGTTATTGGGCCTATTTCAAAATTGAATTCACTGCAACCGTATGGGCTTTAGTGCTTTACATTACATGTGAAAGTGTGAAACTGATCTAGTAATTGGGCCTATTTCAACATATACAGGAATTTTAGTTTTTTTTTTTTTGGGCCCCATGCTGGTTTGGGCCCTGTACACAGGCCCATCCTGCACATGGGCTTAGCCGGCCCTGAAAGAGTTGGTGATTTAGTTCTAGGTTTATGTTCTCTAAGATTCTTCATGTGATTAGTAGTCACACATTCTTCATGTGAAAATAATGAAACCAAAATCACAGAATATGATGTCTTTGCACGTTCCCATTTGTATTTTTATTTTGTTACTTTTAATGTATGCAGTTCCAAAAGTCTCGTATATGGTGTGCACATATAATTTATATATGTATGGGCCCTCGGGGCACAAAAGTGAAATTGCACTAATTTTAACGTTATTTTACTAATTTTGTGAAAATAACGTTGAAAGCGGGAGACGGTTAATCATGCATCATGTAGTCATGCATCATGTAGTGGCGTTGATAGTCGAAAGACAAGGGGGTACATGCACTAATCGGCCTTTTTGCCGAGAGTTATGCGCCTTATGTCCAAAGCTTGATGCAAAACTACTATGGAGCCAGGGGTCTCACTGAAAGCAGCCTCTCTAGTCCTATGAGGTAGAGGTAAGGTTGTCTACATCTTACCCTTCTCAGACCCTACCTTAGCTTTGCTATTGATGGGATTTACAGAGTATGATGATGATGAATGTATGCAGTTCCAGAAAGAAGGAGCAAAGGTACTCTTCTCAACTTTCATTCCATACAGGTCATCTTTCAATAGCTATCTAATTTGGCTAGGAAACTTTTGATGTGAAGCGTTAAAGGTTTTGAACAAGGATCTTTGTACTTGATTTCTTGTTCGCTTTTAGAAAACATAAAGTGTTACTTTTTCTTGTAGCCGTAGAAACACTTGTAGAAATAGCAAATTTGTGTTCATCGATTCCTGAAGCTCATGGTGCGTTAATTAAGGTTTCAAAGAACACCGAGGGATGACAGTGGTGGGATTTGTATGTCCAAAATACCACATTTGTGCACAACGAAGAAAGTTGTCACACCAAGTTTCGAATTCTCTTTTGTTCATTTTTTAATTTTATGTGTTAGTCTATGAACAAAAGAATTGGGATCGTTTATCGTATTTTTGTATCTTGCAAGAACTAATTTGAAATACGAAATACTAGTGTAATTGTTTGACCATTATGAAATATTGTGTGTATAGAATCAAACCCTTTAAAATTATGGCCTTCTGTGGTGCTGCTGATCGAGTAGTCAAACCACTGTATTTTGTGCTTTTAATACAGATAAGGAAAACTACTTAAGAATGACATGTTGACCGACAAGAAGCTTTGTCGCAATCCTCTTTTAAATAGCAAATCCAATTCTAGCAAACAAAACTCTTAACCTTTATTGAACTTCTATAAGGGTGTGGAGTTGTCGAGTACCCATAGATCTAACTAGTTAAATGTGTCTTATTTTGAATTTTCAAAGTCTTTATTTATAAACTTTGACTTTCATTATATATTTTTTGTGTTATATAAAACGTGATGAAAATTAACCCGATAAAAACACTTGTAAAACACACTCAAATCATATAACTTTCATCAAGTATTATCTAACACAAACAAAATTAGTTAAGGTCAAAGTTTATAAACAAAGACTTTGAAAATTCAAAGTATGACACTTTTAGTGGACGGGGGTAGTAGTAGAATAAGAGTGAATACTTGTAATAGCATGTATTTCATGAAATATGAGGGTCTAGAAAGACATTTTCCTCATCTTCTTCCACTAGTCTCATCACCATTTTCCTCATGTATTAATTCAACAAACGTAATCAATACAGCCAAACAAAAACATAATATTTTATATCAATCGCAATCGAAAAATAAAATAATTCTAGTCAAAATTATACCAAAGAGACATTGTAGGCTGTCCATGAATAGAGTCAAAGATGAAACAAATGATACAAGCACAACTATCAAACCGATAAATAAAATTACATCACCAAACTCCAAAAACTAAAATGCCCATTTATCAGATTCATTTTTCCTGCTTTGACTGTCTGATGACACCTTAAACGGTTCACTTGACCCAAACGGGCTGGAGTCGTCAAATGAATAGGTTTGACCATGGTCAAATCCCCCTACACTGCTACTCATAGAATCAAACCTAGCAAAGTTACGGTCCTGAGCGGTGCTGCTCATTGAGTCAAACCTTGAGAAGTTATTATCATGTGTGGTGGTACTCATTGAGTCAAACCTCGAAAAGTTATTATCCTGTGTGGTGCTGCTCATGGAATCGAATCTCATGAAGGAATCTTGTTTAGGAGAGCCACGATCAGTGGCGCTAAATGAATCGTAGCGCGAGAAATTATCGAAGAAAGAATTCTCCCCTACTCCGGTACTGTAACGTGGTGAGTTGGCGGCTCTAGAAGCGGGTGAGCCAGGGACGGAATCGTCAAATCCGAATGGACTTTTGGTTTGGAAGAAACTATTGCCTTGAGGGGAATCAGTTCTCCTTGGACTTGCGGTGAAGCTATTTTTGTCAAAGAAATAACTTTCTCCATGCTTCTCATGTTCGGCATCCTGTGAAAGTTATAATATTTACTTAACTAATCTATATGTTCATCCAATTAATTTAATAAAAAAAATGAACTGACCTTAGTGGTGTCATTATTGAATCCCCACACTGAATCCACATCATCATTATTGTCAAAAGTGCCCCATCCTTGGTCATCAAAGCTCCTAATTAAACAACAAAAATTATATTTTCCATACAAAACAAATTGGAAAATAAGAATTGAGAAACAAACCAAAATTTTGACCCGCGCACTGCGGCGGCAAAGTCGTGTTTGTGACTTCGTGACACGCGATGATAACATTAACGTGTGGTACGCGCACGTGACATTGCGTGTTTTTTTACTTTGTTACACATGTTATGTTCGTGACATTAACGTCATTATTAGACATGGATAAAAAAAGAGTATGTCTCGGACGTTAGTGTAAAGTCGTAAAAGTAATTTAGACACTAACGTGGTTAGGCATAGATTAAAAAAAGTATAATCATGTGTCGACGTTGCGATGTAAAGTCATAAAACTACTTTAAACAAAAGGAGTTGTCAAGTTATTAAGTAGAAAAGGTTGGCGGGTCAGAGTTGTCAATTACCAAAAGTTAGAAGTGAAGAGGGTGGTAAAAGTAATTTAAACAAAAGGAGCTGTCAAGTTATTAAGTAGAAAAAGTTGGGAGGGTCAAACTTGTAAATTACCAAAAGTTAGAAGTGAATGTGTAACTTACCTAAAGATAAGGGTTAACAGTGTTTCATGTCAAAAGTTTGAGGGTTAAAAGAGAAAGGTCCACCGACCTTTCTCTTTAAGATATAGTAAATAAATAAGGTAGAGCCCGTGCAGTATAGAAACTACAAAATAAAAGATTAAACCGTAAAATGAATTCACTCAATACCTTTCTGTTTCTGCATCAAAGTTCTTCCCGAAATGGCTAAACGAATCCTCCTTGGTTGGACTTTCAAATATCTTTTGTGTTGTGGGACTGTCAGCTGGACTTTTTGCTGACTCATCTTCACTATGTGCGTATACCGAGTCAGCCTCATAACGCTTCTCTGACTTGGCGTCAGGGTTTGAATATGAATCCTGAGAAACGTCATCCATATGAGATGAATTTTCAGGCTGAGGTGTGGATTTGGCATTTGCAACATCGAATTGGAATCCTGTCAATACAAGCACGTTAAAGCAAAATGAATATATGGTGAAGCATATAAGGCGGGAAAATTTTGTAGAGGTATCATTGCTAAACGGGTCGTGTTCGCGAGTTGGTGAAGCATATATGGTGATATATGCTAAACAGGTCGTGTTAACCCCGACCGAACCCGAAAACTGTGTCATACATATGAACCCAAACACGACCCGAATATTCACGGGTTGACCCGAACACGACCCGTTAAACCCGGTTTTTTTCTATTTTTTTTTTTGCAACTTAATATACTAAAATTAAAATTTACTACAACAAAACAAAAATGTATATAATATACAATTAAATTTAAATTATATAATGTTATATAAATCTCTTTTTAAGTTATAATTATAGCATAAAATACACACCTAATTAATTTATGACATAGAACATATTGTAGAAAAATATAATATAATATAAATTGGCTAAGCGGGTCAACTCGCCAACCCAACCAGGTTGACCCGAACCCAGCCCATTTAGCTAAACAGGTTCACAGCTTCAACCTGAAACTGACCCGAACCCGTTTAGAATAAACCCGAACCCACGAATTTCGTGTTAGGTTCGTGCCGTGTCGTGTTTTCAAGTCATGTCCGAAATTCACACCCCTACGGTTGAGTAACGTGTCTAAAGGATTTCTGTTTAATTCTTTCTAAAATATAACCAAATTTTGTTTAGATAAATGAGTTTAAATAGCCGCCTCCTAAATATGGGGACTCGAATAAAAAGAAAGCCGAACCTTCGTCTTCAAACTTATCCCAATCTTCATCCCACACTGCTGATATCTCTGGAACTCCGGGCTGCCAACCTTTATAAGCAAAGAACGTAACCAGAAGCAAAAATTATTATAATTATCATAGCACTAGTATTTTGACCCGCCGCGTAACGGCGGCGTTTTATACCGTCAAATATTTGACGAGACTCATTTCCAAACAAAATTTACTTGAAACGTAGACCAACTGAAAACGCATATAAAAATAAGCACGAAAACGTATTGTATTTCACCCGACGCATTACCGAGTCGAAACGTAAACCAACTTGGATTAGACCGAAATGTACTTAAAAATAAGCACGTAAGAAAATAGTGTTTTTTAGTTAAAAAATGGTACCGCGCATTGCGGTGACGACGAAACGTAAAGTAACATGAATTTATACCGCCTAGTGAAAACGTATTATATTTAACCCGACTAGTTTTCAAACAAAATTTAATGTCAAAACGTAGATCAACTGTAAACGTATATAAAAACAAGCACATAAAACTCGAGAGAATTAAAATGACATTTTTCAAAGATTTTAGAAAGTTAAGGGGGTGTAAGTGTCAATGGTGAAAGTGGAGTTTCACAAAAAGACAAAACAAAAAAAACAAATTACTGTAGCATGATGTGACGCTAGCTGCAGTGATTTTGTCACCCACAAATGTTATTATAATATAATAATAATATAATTAAGGATTAGGATCAAATACAAAGGATCCTAATTGTAAGAAGTGTAAGAAGGATTTATAGAGTGACAAGTGTCCAATAACCTAAAAAAACCCACTACACAAAAAAACCCCACTACAAAAAAAAAAAAAAGAAACCCTTAAACATCCACCACCACCAAAAACCTAAACCCCCCATCACCCACCCAAAAAAAAATGTTTTTTTTTGCCGAGGGGGTGGGGGTGGGGGTTTAGGTTTTTGGGTGGTGGTGGGTGTTTAGTTTTTTTTAGATTTTTTTTTTAGGTTTTTGGGGGGTGGGGGTTAGGTTTTGGGGGGGGGGGGGGGGGGTTAGGTTAGGTTTTTGGGTGGGGATGGGTTGGGGTGGGGGTGGGTGTTTAGGTTTTTGGTGGTGATGTAGTGGGTTTAGTTTTAGGTTATTGGACACTTGTCACTCTATAAATCCTTCTTAGACTTCTTACAATTAGAAGCCTTTGTAGAATAACTTGACCCATATAATTAATAGGGTGATGTTATTGCTTGTGAAATGAAAGAAAATACCTTGTGGAAGCTCAATAACTGCAGTTGATTTAACATTGATTCCATGCTTCTTGCAGCGTTCGGCTAAAGCCTTCAGTAGTTCCTCAAGATCTGATTGTATACGATCAGCACGAACCTGGACAACCAATATTATGTTTAAGTTTTGTCATTTTAACTTATTAAATGTTTACTGAACTTAAAAAAGGAAAAACAAAAGTCTAACTTACTTGAAGGATACCATCAGCACTGCCACCTTGTTCCATCTTCACAAGTGCTTGATTCAACTCCATCTTTCTCTCCTATGAAAGTCAACAAGAATTTCTACTGAATTAGTTAAACTTAATACGGGCCTGTATTATGTGTTAAAGTTCATGTGCTTCATTTCATGGCAATATAAAAGGTATCCTTACACCTGTAACATAATTATCAAGTACAACTAGGGGGATTCTCGCGTTTTTTGTTATGGGTCGGTCCGGTTCATTATAGTCGATATTGGCACTCGGCATAGCAATCGACACGCGCTTTACATGAATTGTAAACCATAAAAACGAATATTTGCACCGGTAACCATGTTGTTCGGTCGGTAACAGTTCGGTTAGTTACGGTACCGATGTTGTTTGGTCGTTATATGTTCGGTTTGTAATGATAAAAAAAATCAACTATATATGACCCGTTCGAATAGAACTTTAATCGAATCATACATAATAATAAATACAAGACGACGGCATAGTTGTTAATGGCGAATAGCGACAAATAGCGACGGCATAGTTGTTAAGGTACCTATATACTACATAGCGAATAGCGATAAATAGCGGGTGGCTATTTTATAAATAGCGATACACTAGAAAAAGAATTTTCAAAAATTTTATATGTATATTATATCAAAATACCCTGGTATATATGCTATTTTACATGTATATTTAACAAAAACCTAAAATCCACCTATTTTATAGCTATATTTAGTTGCTATTTATATTTAAAAGATAAATAAATAAATAAAGTGTCGCTATTCTCGCTATCCATCGCTGCAACCCAAATAGCGACACTGGACCTATACGCTACGTAGCGCGCTATAGCGATCGCTACGATCGCTATTGACAACTCACGACGGTATATTCAAAATTTAGAACATTATATCATATTATAATAATAATAATAATAATAATAATAATAATAATAATAAACGAAAAGGGTAATCGACGTCATTATATGAAAAAAACTAAACTGATTTTATACGATACCGGTACCGATGTTGTTCAGCCAGTTTCGGTAATTTAAAAAAGAAAATCATTAAAGTTTAAAATTAAAATATATGTTTAAAGTCAAAAGTAAATATAATAATTATGTATTGTAATATCGAAATGACAAAAATATGAAAAAGACTATATATTGTTATAAAATTAAAATTACTATTCATTGCAAGTTTCAAATTATATATATATAGATATAAGGTAGGGTTCGGCTACAAAGTCCAAATCTCCTAAAAAGTGTAAAAAATCATAAAACACTAAAATGTCAGCCATATAACACACCTAAAACCCACAAATAACAGAGTTGAGATTACTAAAACACCATATTCAAACCCTAAAAGTCCATAAAAACTTCAAACACACCATCGTAGAACTATGAATATAAACACAATATGCTAATCAACATAATACACAATAATGTATGTCATTCCATGGATCGCACAATGCTATTTGTTAGGCAATTAAAAAATTGATATAGAAGGGCAAGCACTATAATAAGAATCATACCACTCGTTAATCGTTATATCAAGTATCAACATTTTAACTTTCTGTAAGGCCTGGATATATTTTCTTTTGCGTATAATAATAATAATACATTAATACCTGAATATCACGGAATGAGGCCTCCTCAATAGTTAATTTAGAAGCCACTTCTGCCACCTGTTTGTATTTCTCTTCATATTTCTTCGCAAGCAACTCTGCCTGAAATAAAATGGTGCAATAACTTCTAGAACCAACAAAAAAAGGAAACCAAAAGATAAGCTTGGTTGAAAATCTCAAAAATTACCTCACGTTTATCAGCTATAGCACGTTCTGTAATCTCATTAAGTCGGTTATCACATCTGCTCTTGTATAACACCTGATAAAAATTAAAAGAAAACAGAAAAAAGTTGGTGAGTATAAGTTTAGTCGTGTTAATGATTGCAAATGAAGAAGATCCTCCATCTTACATACATCAAGATCACAGTATGTTAGGGGTGAGCAGAAAACCGAAAAAACCAAACAAACCAAACTGCACAAAAAAAAACTGAAAAAACACGAACCGAAATTTACGGCTCATTTACGATTTTACATTTTATGAAAAAACCGAAAAAAAAAACCGAACCAAACTGAATAGCCTAAAGAATCATTTTTTTAATGTTTGTTATATATAATTATTTAGGAATTATTAATTTTATTCTTGAATGTTAGGTATTAATAACAAAAACATTAATATGTTTATTTATCTTTGAAATGATTTATCTATTGCCTACAAGAAATAACAAAATTTAACATAATAAATTAATAATTAAATGATTTTCAAAGTACTATAAAAAATGTTAGGTATTAATAACAAAAACATTAATATGTTTATTTATCTTTGAAATGATTTATCTATTGCCTACAAGCAATAACAAATTTAACATAATAAATTAATAATTAAATGATTTTCAAAGTACTATAAAAAATGTCTTAATAATACTTTGAAGAAACATAAAAATAGATTAGAAGATTAGATTCATGTGAACAATATAAATTAAAAAGGTTAAATATAATAATTTGAATCTAAAGATCTTAATTTTGGATTATACATTTTATTTTTGAATCTTACGTAATTTTTGTTTCAAAAACTGAAACAGAACGGTTTTTAGAAACCGAAAACCAAACATTACGGTTACGGTTTCGGTTTCGGTTTCGGTTTTAGCATAAAACTGAACCATGCACACCCCTACTGTATGTGATATATTTCAAGCGAGTTAATATTATATAGCTCGAATACATATAAAAATAATAGATAAGGGTGGCTACTCACAAGATCTTGCATCTTGTTCCTGTAAAACACCATCTTTTCTCTAGAATCCAGAATCACCTTGTCATCGCCCTTTAACAAAAACGAAAACAACCAATAACAGTGAACATTCTACATCGTATAAAAATGTGGCATGCGTAAAATGTGCAATGGAATGATTCAAGTAGATTCAAATAAGACTATCATGAAAGATAGAAGTTTACCGCTTTTTCGGCTTCCGTTGTCTCTCGGGAAACTGAACGAGAAGTATTCTGATCACCACCGTTGCTGAGGTGTTGAGCATCCATGGAGGGTACAGGTCTTCTCTGTTGATTAAACTGCATTGGTTGGGCCCCACGAGGAGGCCCGTGAGGCATCGGTTGAGGACCAGACATCACCTGCTGTTGTACGGGCGCAGAACCTGAAGACAAGATAACATTCATCGATCGATCAACATTGAACTTTGAAGGAATCTTTTTAGCCTTTCTAGACTATGAAACTAGTCATTTTCAAAGTAACAAAGCGTCTATATCAAAAGTTTCATGCATTTACAAATAACTAGACTATGAAACTAGTCATTTTCAAAGTAACATAGTGTCTATATCAAAATCTTTATAGCCTTTCTCCCGCGCGTTGCGACAGCGTCGAAACGTAAAGTAACGCGAATTTATACCATCTAATGAAAACGTATTATATTTAACCCAAATCGTTTCCGAACATTATTTGCGTCAAAACGTAAGCATGAACTATGTTGTCAAAAGCGCAAGCCTAGGCGCACCAACAGCGCCTGGGAAAAACTGGCTCACGCGGGCCATGGGTTTTTGGAGCTGCATTCGTGTCCGCAGGTGTGGGCACACACGAGTTCAACCAAATTCAAGCTCAGAAACTCATTTTTGCACCCCCCCCCCCCCCTGCGCGCGGGTAGGACTTGTGGTAAAACATGTCATAAAGCTACAATGGAGTAGTAAAGACTTTACCTTATAAACAACCACTCACTTTGTTCCCACACCAATGTGGGACAAAGAATTTACCACCTTTTGAGACTTTTATTCACACACCCAAAACTTACAACATATAAGTCCTAAACTTTTGCTACTAACTATTAGCTACATGATCTTAAATGGCATATATAATAGTTTTTTTAATTTTATATGTGGAATCTTATTTATTTTCAAAGCATAACATATTTTTTATATTTTTTTTCTCTATGTGCGCTTTTCTTAAAAAAGCCCACGCTTTTTTTGCGCCTTGCGCCTAGGCTCCGGGCGAGGCCGATGCGCCTCGCCTGCGCCTTGCGTCTTTGACAACATAGAGCACGAAAACGTTTTATATTTGACCCAACTCATTTTCAAAAATAATTTACGTCGAAACGTAAGAAAATAGTGGTTTTTAAGTTAAAGGATGGTACCGCACGTTGCGGTGGCGGTGAAACGTAAAGTAACTCTAATGAAAACGTATTACATGACCCGACTTGTTTCCAAACAACATTTACTTCAAAACGTAGACCAACTGAAAGCGTACATAAAAATAAGCACGAAAACGTATTATATTTCACCCGACTAACTTTCGAAAAAAAGTTATGTCAAAACGTAAACCAACTTGCATTTATACCGACACATAGATATATAAAAATAAGCACCCATAAAACTCGAGGGGCTCAAAATCACATTTCATAAAGTTTTTAAAATGAGGGGGTATAAGTGTTAAAGCTAAAAGTTGAGGGGTTAAAGAAAAAAAGAAAGTTATTGCAGTGCCGATGTGACGAACGCTACAGTGAAACCATGTTGTGTTTTAATAATATTGATAATTATAATTTATAATAAAATTATTTTATGTGAATGACAATGAAATGTTGGGAAAGGAGTTAATACCGGGAGTAGCACCCCAACCACCGGGTGCGGGTCTAGCAGGTGGACCGGTTAACGACAACAGAGTTTCATCAAGCAACACGTTACTAGGAAGTGTCGGTGGAAGATTGTGGCCTTCTCGGTACCTCTCCATCAGATACAGCGCTATACAGAACTCCCTCAATGAAAGCATGCTGTCGTTATCTTGATCCGATAAGTCCCAAACCTGTTTCAATATTTCTGTGAAAGAATATTGTTAAAACGAAATTTATTATCAGACACAAGTTGCACTTTTAAGTAGGGGTGCTAAACAGGTCGTGTTCACGGGTTGGCGGGTTCAACCTGACCGGAACCCAAAATTTTTAGACAAACCTGAACATGACCCGAACTCGAAAATCGTGTCATACATATGAACCCGAACATAACTGTTCTACCCAATTTTTTTTACACAAATTAATATTTTAAAATTAAAATTTACTAAAAAACACAAATGTATATAATACAATTAAATTTAAATTATAAAATCTTATTTCATTTTCTCTTTTTAAGTTATAAATATGGCATAAAATACACACCGAATTTAATTTATGACATAAAACATATTGTAAAATAATATAAAACAATATAAATGGGTTGAACGGGTCAACCCGCCAACCCGACCGGGTTGACCCGACCCGACCCAACCCGTTTAGCTAAATGGGTTCGCAGGTTCAACCTGAAACTGACCCGAACCCGTTTAGAATACACCAAAACCCACGAATTTCATGTTCGGTTCATGTCATGTTTTCGGGTCATGTCAGAAATTCACAGCCCTGCTTTTGAGGCTTGAAAAACAAACTTTAGGCGCTAAGAATTTACGAAATACCTCTTGGGAGCCTCCAACTCAAAAATAAACTACGCGCCTGTTCACCAGTGATTTTCCCATCTCTGTCAGTGTCGACTTCCATGAACACTTTCATATACTTATTAACACCGGGGCGTGTCATTTTCGGCCACTGAGGTTGTGACAGATTGGATGCTTGAGTTGGGCCTTGTAGATTTTGAATTGGGCCTGGGCCCTGTTGACTTGGTCTTGGAACAGGTGTTGCTGTTGCTGACTGTACCGGGGCCCCTGTAGGCGGCTGCCTTGTAAAAGCACTCAATGCGCCAAGCGGGTCAATCTTTGTTGGAATCTGGGCCTCGGAACTTACAGCAACAGTTGATGATGTGGGCGGTTTGGATGATGTTTGAGAAGCGGAAAACACGCCACCGCCAAACATCTGGTCGGAAACACTTCCGTTTCCTCCAACTGACGGTATAGGAGTCGGAAAAGATGGTGAAGTCGAGCTGATTGCGGTGACGGGGACTTGTGATGAAGCTACAGGAGCCCTAACACCTCGGGCCGCAAGCCAATCACCTGAAACGTTAGGGTTTGATAGACCGGGACCCACCAGACCACCTGACGTGATATTAGGACCACCAACACCCTGTGGTGGAAAATACTGTGCTGAGGTAGGTGGGGCCATTGAATTCGGAGGCACTTGTGATCTTATGCCAAAAGTTTGAGGTTGCATCGAACTGACAACCCCAGGCTGCTGTGTAATAGGACGTGGGCCTGGGCCCATTGAACTGACAACCCCGGGCTGCTGTGTGGGAACACGTGGGCCTGAGCCCATTGAATTGATAACCCCGGGCTGCTGTGTAGGAGGACGTGGGCCTGGGCCCATTGGATTGATAACTCCAGGCTGTTGTGTAGGAGGCCGTTGGGCGATAGGATTTGGCTGAGCTGGCGCCAGTGCGGTAAGGTTTATTTGTGGAGGAGGGATTTTCGCAGAAGCAGGCCCGTATAATGCAGCCTTTACGATATCGGGTGTTAGTTCTCGTTTACTTTGTGCCACTGTAACAAGCTTAAGGGCATTATAGAATTCTTGACGGCCAAGAAAGCCAGTGCGGTTCTGATCTGCATGCTGCCATATCTGTAATCAAGTAATACATATATTAAGTATTAACAACTACACTACCAGATGCTTAAATTATTATTTTTAATTTTAGTTTGGTAATATCATGCAATACAGTCCTAGTTGATTGTGAATTATAACTGCTACATGCTATAGACAATGGTCCAAAAGAGTTGCCTATGTGAACATTACTGAAAATATATAAGACAGCTATGAAACAGAGACATTTCTTAAACTATAGTCTGCATGTAATTGTGTAAAGTCTAAAATTGCAATTGGCATAGGAAAGTAGAAACTATGAATATTCATCATCTCATCTTAGCTTGTAAATAGCAAATACAACGACCATATTCAAAACATTCTTAACCCAAAGAGATATTTGAATAAACTACTCTAACCTTCTTCAACGTAACGCACCAAATCGCATCATGCTGAACTGGTCTCCTTCGCGTTTTCCAAGTCATCTACGAGTTCAGATTTCTACTTTAGCTCCTTGAAGATGAGCTTCAAATAAGCTGACGTTACGATTATGTACTATTTGCTCTTCGGGGAATTGGTTTGGATACGAGTGCTCTATTATTGCTCTTATTTTCTAACCCAAATCCTCATTGTATTGACCGAGGACACCCTTCAAGTCACCATAAGCGATGTTACCTCAAATGCATTAATCAGCCCAAATCTCGTCATAAGCGATGTTACCTCAAATGCATTAATCAGCCGAAATCTCGTAGATGGCAAATCCAAGTTTTTTTTTAAAAAAAAAAAAAAACAAAGGCAGTTGGAATCCATCTCAACTTTCAACCTTATCCACTTCTACCCACATCCTAAATTACGGGAAGATGTTTTCTACAAGTAGGGGCTTAGTGGGTTCCTTGACGGCTTTCTTTATGTTCAAATCATAACATTCTCTAAAGATCCTAGAGACTTCATCTTCGAGAAGCTAAAGTTGAAATCTGAACTCGCAGATGACTTGGAAACTGCAAAGGAGATAAGTTCAACACAAAGCAATTGATTGCTTCGAGTGGAAGCAGGTTGGAGTAGCTTATTCGAATATGTGTAAAGTCTGAAGCCTAACAATGGTTAAATCACTAATTCATTAAATTCTCCTAAATGGTTAAATCACTAATTCATTAAAGTCTCCTAATCAATCAACTAACTAAACTACAAAGCATCATATATTAAATCAACACAAATTCAATAAAATTCTCCTAATAAATCAACACAAATTCTCCTAACAAATTCAATCAAATTCTCCTAATAAATCAACACAAATTCTCCTAATGATTATACACAAATTCAATCAACAAATAAACACAAACAGAAATTAAACTCCAAAACCTGAGCAAGCACAGGCTTAGGCAAATTCGAGCCCTGGAAGAACGCAACAGCTTCAGCTCCACTAATTCTCCCATCGCGATCCAAATCCGCCCGTCGAAAAAACGCATCGAACTGATCCATTTCCGATTCAACAACTTCCGAATGAAATCAACCGATCGAATTGCACAACTGTCACCTAGGGTTTCAGATCCGGAGGAACATGAATCGAATGAGAAACACCGGTTGATGATAAGGAGATCTCGCACTGGATCGCGTGGAAGTGATGGAAGGAGAGGTGAAATTGTTAACGGTGATTGTTGTTTGATCGGATCGAGAACGGACACATAGTGGAAAAAGGGTTTCTAGTAGGGGTGTTCAAGATCGGATTATCCGGTTTTCGGATATCCGAAAACCGGATATCCGAAAATTTCGGATAGTGAATATTGATATCCGAATCCGTATCCGAAATTTCGGATATCCGATTTTCGGATATCCGATATTTCGGATACGGATTCGGATATCCAAACGGATATCCGAATTTGTAAAAAGAAATCAAAAAATCTATTTCGTGTGTAGATTAAAACTAAACTTATATTCGATTTTCCAAATTTCCAACATTTAAAATTAAAAACAATCATAAATTCACACGAATACAATTATTTACTACTTTTTTACTAATTTTTACAATACTTCAAACTAAATATAATGCTCATATACTATATATATTGATAAAAAAATAATTAGTTTTCGGATAATCGGATTATCCGAAATTTTTGAAATTCATATCCGAATCCGAATCCGAAAATTCGGATTATCCGGTTTTCGGATATCCGAATTTTCGGATATCCAAAATTTCGGATTTTTCGGATACGGATTTTCGGATATTTCGGATTCGATTTCGGATCCGGGTTTTTTTGAACACCCCTAGTTTCTAGAAAATTGAAACGTAACTGATGTTGTCTTTTTTTTTTTCGTTTTATATGTAAAAATAATACAAGTAGGGAGGTAACTTACTAACTTGTAAAAGTATTTTTCAACGAATATAAAAGATGAACCGTGATCGTAGAGATGTGGACACCGTTTGATAGCTTAATCTCATCATCTTCAGTTCTTAAGAAAACCGGTTGACTGTAGGCCCATTGTGGTAAATTCAGTTGGTTTGGGTAGTGGTAGAACTTGAACTAAAACTTAGTTAAGCCGAGGCACCCCTGACCCCAGTAACAGGGCCGGCTAAGCCCATGTGCAGGATGGGCCTGTGCACAGGGCCCAAACCAGCATGGGGCCCAAAAAAAAAAAACTAAAATTCCTGTATATGTTGAAATAGGCCCAATTACTAGATCAGTTTCACACTTTCACATGTAATGTAAAGCACTAAAGCCCATACGGTTGCAGTGAATTCAATTTTGAAATAGGCCCAATAACCAATTACAAACAATAAGGCCAGTATATGTGATCTGATATGAGGGGACGAGGGAAACTGGGAAACAAAAAGACGCAAGACGCTGAATCGCTGATCGGCTGTGATTTCAATTGCAATATTTTTTGATATCAGAGGTATGTTAATAACTTAATATCAGTCGCTGATTTCGTTTTTGATTTCATATGTTTTCAATCGGAGGCATGTTAACAGTTAATATGTATTCTAATTTCAATCGGAGGTAGTTGCTGATTTCGATTTTGATTTCATATGTTTTTTTTTCTTTTTGATTTCGTTTTTTTGATTGAAATATTGAATTAATGTTATTTGTTAATAATGAATGAATGTAAATTTTTTGTTAACTGATGTCTTCTGAATGTGATTGAAATATTGAATGAATGTTTTTTTTTTGTTAATATTTAGAAATTATGCCTCCCGTTCCTAAATACAAATACCCATCTGGCCATAAAAAACGTAAGAAGAGGAAGCTAGAGGAAGAGAAAAGAAAGGCGGACGACGTAAAACAAGTAGGTTCGATAACTTGATATTTTTGCTACACTATTTTTGTTAATTTGTTTTATCTATTTGATAACAATTATCGTAGTATTATGGGTTATTTGATTGAATGATTGATGAGTTTATATTATATGAAGATTTGCGAATAGGGCCCAAATTTTTTATCTCGAACAGGGCCAAAAATTTTTTTGTGATTTTCGGAGACGGCCCTGCCCAGTAAAACTTCGCCTGTGCAGATATAACTTTTCGAATAAGAGATTTAATCAACCTTTTTTATTTTAATTTTAAATATGTTTAATATGAGTAAGATTTTTAGAAAAAAAAATAAAAGATTAGACCAATTAATCCAATAACTTTGGTTTAAAATTCAATCAAATATGGATTTCATTAATTTTTTAATCTTTAGAACAATTAATCCAATAACTTTGGTTTAAAATTCAATCAAATATGGATTTCATTAATTTTTTAATCTTAAATATCTTTATATGATTCACACTACTTTACAATCTAAAACTTCTTTCAAATTTGTGAGTGTGTGAAATAGTTAAATAACAAATATGGTTAAATTAAATTGGAGTTAAAAGAGAAATTATACAAGTATAAGGTGTTGATGAGATAAGCTCAGTAAAACAAGAGTGTCACTTATCTCACTAACCAAAGTTGTATAGTCACCAAAGTTAATTAAGAGCTAGTCAAATTTAGGGAAAGCCGCATACTGAGTCATTTTCTTTAGTTAAAAAAAATGTTTTGTGTGTGCATTGGGGGAGAACGTTGATGAAACTTTAAATCAAGTGAAGAAATCACCAATTTGAGGTTGATCCAAGTTGGAAATCAAGGAAGACATGGCCACAATTTACAAGGAAAAATAAATAGTTTTTGTGAATAGTTCTTGGCCAAACTTGAAGGTTTTCTTAATGATTATTGAACTGTCACACCCCTAATTTCCACGTGTCACCGGTGGGTCCGGTGGGGGATTACGTGACGCAGTTGATATCATCATATGTCAAACAACACAAATTATAATGCACAGCGGAAGCAAATGAAAATAGATTTATTTCAACTATTAATTGTAATATCAAGTATCACAACCAGTCAAAATAGATCCACAGGCGGATCGAAAATAAAGAGAAAGAAATTGTTCAACAGATATATGCATCCCAAAAGCTTGCGAGACTCTACGATGCTAAGGAGAAACCAGCCTATTGCGTATAGCACCTGCACTTAATCTTTTTGGGGAAAATACGTCAGTTTACACTGTTAAATACAATTTAACTGACTCATTTTGAAAACATTTGAAAAATTGGTTTTAAATGCACAAGGCACAAAACATTTTTATAACTTGGGAATAATTAATCGAAGTTAAACTTGTAAAAGATTTACATGTTTGTTAACCGTTCAGTCGCCCGAGTCGTATCGGGTTTAAGGTTAAATGACACTGTCACAACCCCCGATCCCTATTCCCGGGGAACGGGCGGCCGTGAGCCAGTTTCGGTGGTATCACGTTATTTATTTATTTGGCAGCGGAAATTTCATCAGGACCGTAGTTAGGAAATATTTTATCATAGTAAAACCACCATATTTGATATTCAACACATGGGTAAAACCCAAGTTTCTTATTACAATACACTTATAGGGACAAAACCCTATTTTATTGAATTTAAAACATCTTGTTTTAGATAACTTTTATAGCCACTTATTTTCCAAGCCGTCAGTGCTCTCGAGCTGGCTTTTTCCCAGTTGGCTTTCACATTGTGTTACCTGAAACATGTTTTAAAAATATTTTGTCAGCGGGAAATACTGGTGAGTGAATCCCAGTTTAATCAAAACGAGTTTTATCAATTACCACAGTATTGAGAGCGATTACAATGTTTATATCTACACAATTACCCATTCAGTACTTGCCACTCGACCGTATCTATGGCTATGGTCATATCACACATTGGCTACTCGTCGTCCAATTGTGAAGGTTATCAAGTAATGTATACAAAACCCCATAATACCGGCGGTAATTGAAGAATGACACGACTCACATACTGGCAATATGATATAAACAATTGAGGTTTTATAAAACAGTTGACACAAAAAGGAGATTACTCACATTGTTATCTTAGGGTTTTCCTTTATGATTTCCTGGTGAATATCTATAATTTACACAAATGCACGTGTGTTAGTATAATAACCCATTTTAACATTAGTAATACCCTCCCCGAGACGGCATTCCAACGACTACGTCGGGCAGAACCACGACAGCCGTTACGGAACCCTAGATCAATCGGGCAGCGTATCTAATACGTATCCAGGGGTTATGATACTTACAACGAGGCAGAGCTTCGCTAATTTAGGGGGTATAATGCCCGGGTATAGTAACGCCACTACAGAAAATTAAGAAAGAAAGAAAGGAAATGAACGACAGACTGAAGGCCCGTTGCCCTCAATTTATAGGGCTGTAATTGGACTCTCTCGCGGCCCGCGTGACATATGGGCTAAGCTTACGCGGCCCGCGTCAATGCTGGGTCAACGCGTAGCTTGGCCCAGTCACCAGCTAGGTTCGCCGTGTGTTATGACACGTGGCATCTCAGGGTCGTGCCACACTCCAGCTCGCTCGCGGCCCGCATGAACTAGAACAAACTTGTACGCGGCCCGCATCAACTATCGTTTCAATCGAAATCTGGTTACCTCCTCGCGCGGCCCGCTTAAGCTTGAGGTGAGGTCCTTCGCGGCCCGCCTCAGCTTAATAATTTTTGTTTTATTTTATATAATATAATATATTTTAGGGCTCGGTTTTCACATACGGGGTACATATAACGATACATTGATATATTTAAAGATATATTAGGGCGTTTAGAATTATTATGAGGATGTCGGTTTTACCGAGGGTTGTTATATCCTCCCCACCTTGTTTTAGAGCTCGTCCTCGAGATCTACTAAAATAACTATAGATATTTCTTTTTCATTTCAGATTCAAGCTCTCTTGTGTATTCAGGTCCTCTTTTGGAGTCTCACCTCATTTTGACTAGAACTAATTTCTTGTGCTTGAGATTCTTGATTTGAATGATATTGTCAGTTATTTCCTGCACTACCTCAGGTCCAGATAGTTGTTTTTTTTTCCCCAATTTCTACCCAATATACTGGGGTTTGGCACTTTTGTCCATATAGTGCTTCGAATGGTGCAGCATTGTTACTTGTGTGATAACTAAGAAAATTCTTATGAAAGGTAAATGATCGTTTGACCTTGGTGAATTTACTTGGATTGCCTTTTGATTACATAAAATACTGGCTTTATTAGCTTTTAACCAATCCATTCTTAGAACAATATCAAATCCTACTAGATTTATTGGGTAAAGAATTATAATAAACTTATGGTTTAGAGTTTCTATTCTCGCTCCCTGCAAGATTTCAGAAATCTTAATGGTTTCTCCATTGGCTGTCTCTACTAGACATATTTGTGGTAGTTTAGTTAATGACTGATTTGCAAAACGAAGTATTAATAAAACTTTAGTTTGCACCGGAGTTAAATAATACTGTAGCAAAATATCATTAACTAAAACATACCAGCTATAACGTCTGGGATCATCTTGACTTCTTCTGTAGTCAGAACAAATGCTCTAGCATTTCTAGTATTCTTGTTGTCTGTGGCTGGAGCTAATTTTGGACAATTTGGCTTGATGTGACCTTGTTCTCCGCAGTTATAGCATATCCTGTTGTTTTTCTTCCTGCATTCTTCTTCCTGATGTCCCGATATTTTGCAGAAGTTACAGTATATAGGGCATTTTCCAGAATGCTTTCTCTTGCAATACCTACAGTAGGGTGCAGAGGTAGAACCTATATTTTTCTCATGATTAGAATTTCCAGAGTGAAATTCTTGTGTAAGCTTCTGGGTTAGGTTCCTTCTCTGATCCTCCTCTCGGGTACGGACTAATTCATCAGTCAAGGTATTTGCTAGTTCTACAACTTCTTCTATGGTTTGAGGTCTAGCTGCCTTGACTACATGTCTTATCTCTCCAATTAATCCCCAGATATAACGAGAGATTAACACTGGTTCTGGTGAAGCAAGAGTTGGTACTATTCTAGCATATTCGAAGAATAACTTAGTGTACCCTTTGCTATCCACACCAGTCATCCTAAGGTTTAAGAATTTGTTTGCAATCTGTTCCTTTTCATTGGGTGGGCAGAATTTCCTTTCCACCTTTTCCTTAAACTCCTCCCATTCCATATTGTAAGTTCTATCAATTCCCTTAGTTTGGAGGATAGTGTTCCACCATTCTAAGGCTGAGTTCTTAAACAGATTAGAAGCAAACAGTATTTTATCTTCTTCTGCGCATTTGCTTATTCTTAAGACTGCCTCAGTTTTCTCTATCCAGCGTAGGGTTGCAATGGCCTCTTCGTTGCCCGAGAATTCCATTGGTTTGCAGGACCAAAATTCTTTATAAGAACAACCATAAGGCATGGTTCTTCTTCTTTTGGGAATAGGCATTTGAAGTACCGGTCCATTGTTCACACTGTTTTCTGGTTCACTTGGTCGCTTACTGCTATGCTTACTTTTATTATCAGCATCCTTAACAGTTTGAAGTATAAATGGCATAGCATCTATAATTCCCTGTGCTACTATGTGTTGGATAGCACTATTATCCACTTGGTTTCCATTGTTATTGTTGTTTGGGTTCTCATTATTCAGATTATCATTATTCTGAGTATTATCATTCTGGATTTCCGGGTTATTATCCAAATTGACTTGATTTTCTTGGTCGGCCATCTAAATTTTAAACATCTATCAAATATTAATATCATAGAATAATATAGTAAATCATATAGTATATAATTTTAGTCAAAAGCGTCAATCATTGCGATTTTACTCTACTCACCTATTACATACCAGTACTGAAATTTAAAATTTACAATACTGACTGAAATAAATAATAATAGGCATTCGTACACATATTTATTTATTTTATTATTACTATTATCGTTTCTGCCATCCCATTTTACAGATATAGATTTATTCAGAATTTTATATTATACTTATCGTATTTTCGTACGAGTCGTTCTTCAAAATTTTTTTTTTTTTCTTTCACTGTTTTCTATAATTTCTTTTCCAAAAGTCCTAAGTTCTTGTATTTATGGTGAAACACACAATATTCTAAGTTTAAAAATTTGTAAATCACAAAATCACAAAAATGGAAATTTAAAGGTTTTCTAAAATTTATTTAAAACAACTATTGCTAGATTACAACTGAACTTTCGAATTATACTAACAGTTTATTTTATAGTTTAACGTTTCCGGCTGGTAGGTGTCGTAGGTGCTAAAACTGGTTTTGTGATAAGTTAGCATTTACTGCTACAGTAGCTAACATATAGAGATTTGCCCATTTTTCGTCTAATTTATCTTCCCAAGGTGGGTTACTGCCTATTTTCTGGGTTTCCTGAAGCTTTTTCATGTTCTTTTGGCTTTTTCTAAGGATCCGGCTTCTTTTACTAGGGGTAAGTGGATTTTCATACTGTGCTTTACGGACAAATATTCCTTCCTCAATATCTGCTGAATATCCTGAGAAATTGGTTTGGGATGAACTTCCCTTTTCTTTGGGTGAACTATCTAGTTTATAATAGATGTCCGAGATTCTTCTCTTACTCATACTGTAAACTAACAAATAGTCAAATAACATATCATAATAATTATTATTATGCATGTATTTCCATAATTTATTTCCTAACACAAAATATAACTTTAAGTGTCAGCAGAACACTTCTTTGGCTTGAACCAGTGGCTAGGCTCTGATACCACCTTCTGTCACAACCCCCGATCCCTATTCCCGGGGAACGGGCGGCCGTGAGCCAGTTTCGGTGGTATCACGTTATTTATTTATTTGGCAGCGGAAATTTCATCAGGACCGTAGTTAGGAAATATTTTATCATAGTAAAACCACCATATTTGATATTCAACACATGGGTAAAACCCAAGTTTCTTATTACAATACACTTATAGGGACAAAACCCTATTTTATTGAATTTAAAACATCTTGTTTTAGATAACTTTTATAGCCACTTATTTTCCAAGCCGTCAGTGCTCTCGAGCTGGCTTTTTCCCAGTTGGCTTTCACATTGTGTTACCTGAAACATGTTTTAAAAATATTTTGTCAGCGGGAAATACTGGTGAGTGAATCCCAGTTTAATCAAAACGAGTTTTATCAATTACCACAGTATTGAGAGCGATTACAATGTTTATATCTACACAATTACCCATTCAGTACTTGCCACTCGACCGTATCTATGGCTATGGTCATATCACACATTGGCTACTCGTCGTCCAATTGTGAAGGTTATCAAGTAATGTATACAAAACCCCATAATACCGGCGGTAATTGAAGAATGACACGACTCACATACTGGCAATATGATATAAACAATTGAGGTTTTATAAAACAGTTGACACAAAAAGGAGATTACTCACATTGTTATCTTAGGGTTTTCCTTTATGATTTCCTGGTGAATATCTATAATTTACACAAATGCACGTGTGTTAGTATAATAACCCATTTTAACATTAGTAATACCCTCCCCGAGACGGCATTCCAACGACTACGTCGGGCAGAACCACGACAGCCGTTACGGAACCCTAGATCAATCGGGCAGCGTATCTAATACGTATCCAGGGGTTATGATACTTACAACGAGGCAGAGCTTCGCTAATTTAGGGGGTATAATGCCCGGGTATAGTAACGCCACTACAGAAAATTAAGAAAGAAAGAAAGGAAATGAACGACAGACTGAAGGCCCGTTGCCCTCAATTTATAGGGCTGTAATTGGACTCTCTCGCGGCCCGCGTGACATATGGGCTAAGCTTACGCGGCCCGCGTCAATGCTGGGTCAACGCGTAGCTTGGCCCAGTCACCAGCTAGGTTCGCCGTGTGTTATGACACGTGGCATCTCAGGGTCGTGCCACACTCCAGCTCGCTCGCGGCCCGCATGAACTAGAACAAACTTGTACGCGGCCCGCATCAACTATCGTTTCAATCGAAATCTGGTTACCTCCTCGCGCGGCCCGCTTAAGCTTGAGGTGAGGTCCTTCGCGGCCCGCCTCAGCTTAATAATTTTTGTTTTATTTTATATAATATAATATATTTTAGGGCTCGGTTTTCACATACGGGGTACATATAACGATACATTGATATATTTAAAGATATATTAGGGCGTTTAGAATTATTATGAGGATGTCGGTTTTACCGAGGGTTGTTATAGACACACCACATGGTATAAGTCCGCGGCGGGAAGCCAACGTTAATACCTTAAAATAATGGACATAATACCGGGTGTACGCCTACACCCGGGTGTCAAGGTCGTGGCCAAAATGATGCCAAGGATATCCGGGACATGGTCATTAAGCTCCCAAAGGCATAAAAACAAACAACACCAAGTTTTTAAACGAGTCACATTGATAATACCCAACTACTAATGAGATGGGGTCAATTGCCCGACCAAGCGGTATTTTATATACCGTACCCCCAAGCCCGTATAAGGGAAAATAAGTTAAAAGTATTTACCTGAGCAAGTATAACCACAAATTCAAAAATGCACGTGTCTTTTACTGGGCTCCTATTCTGGAATGAAGGTTATAATAACCTATTAGAATCCTAACGGGTCTTTTAACATAGCATAAGCTTAGACCGGTTAGTTTCGAAGAATAAATATGGTTTAATCGCGAGGAATGCGAAACCGGGAAGGAATGTGATTTAGACCCTACAAGCTTGGATACTTGTATAATATGGGTAAACTAAACACATTCTGAATTTTGAGACTTAGATGATATGCTTTGACCCGTCTCGGCTAATATGCGTGAACTAGTCACATAAGCCGATCCGAACGCGAAAGTGCGTAACGAGTAACCACATAAGTCATATGCAAGTTTTCCTGAGATTATATGCACCAAATATATTGTAATATCAGTAAGGTATGTCCAAATATGCCCCAAATGTTTTTATACGCCAATTACGCCTCATAAGGGCATTTTGGTAATTTTACATAGGCTAAAAGGGTAAAAACGGGAAAATATGAGTTTCCAACTTTAGTCTACTGTTATAATATATATTTTTATATAATATATCAGTAGGTATTAGACCTTTTATATATAAACTCGTTTTGACATATACTATGTCGTAAAAATCCCTAAAAAGGCGATTTGGAGCCATTTCCGAGTTTTAAAAGAAAAGCTGATATTTTTATATTTCCAGAAGGCTCAAAATATTATATTTAACATAACAAATTAGTAGAAAAAGGTTTGGGGTCAAAAGGTTATGTGAAACTCAATTTATGACCAAAAAGGGTAAAACCGGCATAAGCCGAAATAAGCTTAGAACCTCTAGTTATGCTCAGCCTAAAAATGAATAAAAATCTTTAAAATTCCCAAAATATTATTATATAATAGTGGGTATAAAGTTTTGGTATAAAATTCGGGTTTAGATAGGCTATGCGTTAATTACGCTAATTATTTACTAAGAAAGCTTCTAATTACGCTAATGAGCATAACTCCTAATCTAGACCTCAAACTGATGTCAAATTTTGGGGACAAGTTTATATTCCAGTAACTAAGGTGTCTACCCTTTTACATTTTCAAAAATTATGATTTTAGGACATTCGGGCATAATGGTCAACATATGGGCATTTTAACGGAAACATGCATACGAACAAGATATCTAATGAACCACATTGTATAATCACCGGGGGATATACTAACATGTTAATAGGTCCAAAAGAAGCTCTAAGGCAGATTTAATCTTGACTAAAACGGGTCAGAACTGAAAGTCAAAGCGAAAGTCAAACTATGCGACTTTCGGTTCCGAACCGGGTCTAAACAGAAAATTGTCGAGTTGAACATGTTGGAACATGTTCTTATACTTATTACCAAGTTATATTAATGTTTAAACAGGTTACATATAACCTACATTGCTAATTATGCGTTAATTCGAAACTAAGCATTCTGTTGACTTTTTCTAGATAGCTTTGACTCGACAATTAACATGCTTAGAGTGGGAATCTGGAAACACCCTTTTAAGGGTTTGTTACCCACTTAATTACCTTCCTAAAGGTATCTTTAATTCGTGATTAAACAAAGCACATTATGCTTAATCACGAAGTCAACCCTTAATTACGATGGTTTGACTTTTACTTAATTAGCTAAGCTAGAAAGGATTAAAGAAGGTTAAGGACATTTACAAGAGTCCTAAGATGGATTAGAGAGCCTAAGAGAATGAGATGGTGACCAGAGGAGCTCCAGAAATTCTTTAGCCAAGGTTCCAAATGAGCAAGTCTCAAATGAACAAGCTTGAACTCTATTTATAGTGAACCCAATGCTCCAAGATTATGCCAAGCAAGTCTAGGGTAGTTACAAGATCAACCCAAATGTCCCTAAGGGTCTATATACTGCCTAGGAAGCCCATAGAATCAGAATTTTACGATTTAAGTCGGTTAAACGGGCTGGACAGGCAGCTGTCCAAAACATACTGCCAGCGACGGTCTTACGGACCGTAAGCTTGAGGCCTTACGGTCCGTAAGGACCTCTTGCGGACCGTATGCTAGATGGGTTACGGTCCGTAACCGACCTTACTGAAACATGGTTCAGGTGCCCACCTTACGGACCGTAAGCCTAAGGCTTTGCGGTCCGTAACCGGTCCATGCAGAACATTCTCATGCACCCTGCTTACGGACCGTAAGCCAGGGGCCTTGCGGTCCGTAAGCGATGGTCAGAAGACAAAATTTTGCAAACTTTAAAGTCTTGACCATGCATTTCCACTTCTCCGAATTCAGGCTTTGTTTTGCAGATGTGGGCCATCTTGGCCAGCCATTGCATGCCTTACCTTTTCTTACATGTTCCCCATTCAAACTCATATCATTAAGGAACTTGAAATTGACGGAGATTCTCATAAATTGAGTTTTGGACTCTCAATTACTTGGCCAAGCTAGGATAGCTATATAAATTCTTATTTACAAAGATTTTATTTAGATTAGGAGTAGTAACAACCTATATTTCCGGAGTCCATGACAAAGATGTAACTTTTATTTATTCGAGGGCAACCGGTTATCATATGAGATGATCATCAATTGATTTAAGGATCTTGGGATTTATAAAAATGTCGGGTCGCTCAGAGGTGATTTAATAACGTGTCGCCCTTGGGTCGTTCAGCGATATTTTAAATACATGACGCCCCCCCCTTTTTTTAGAAATCCTACCACATATCTCCTTATTTAAATCCGGTTTCTCTGACACGTCTATCACACATGACACGTCTCTTTATTCTAATGGACAGGAATTTTCGAGGTGTTACATCCTCACCCCCTTAAAAGAAATCTCGACCTCGAGATTTACTGAAATAGTTGAGGGTATTTCTCCTTCATCGTGGATTCTAACTCCCACGTATAATCAGGACCTCTGCGGCCCTCCCACTTAACCTTGACAATGGGTACGTGCTTCCTCCGAAGCTTCTTTACCTGTCGGTCCTCAATCGACATAGGTTTTTCTATAAACTTTAAGCTTTCATCAATATGCACATCTGTATGCGGTATGACTAGCGATTCATCAGCCAGACATTTCTTCAAATTGCAGATGTGGAACACATTGTGAATACCACTAAGCTCTTCTGGTAAGTTCAACTTATAAGCCACTTATCCTACACATTCGATGATCTCGAATGGTCCAATGTATCTTGGGCTTAACTTACCTTTCTTGCCAAACCTCATTACCCCTTTCCAAGGTGATACCTTGAGGAAAACTTTATCGCCAACCTCGAACTTGAGGGATTTTCGCTTACCATCAGCGTAGCTCCTTTGCCTATCACGGGCAGCTTTTAGGTGCTCAGTAATTTGGGTAACTTTGTCAGTCGTCTCCAGGACTAATTCGGGTCCTGATACTTGAACGTCTCCTACCTCTGCCCAACAAATGGGTGTTCTGCACTTCCTACCGTATAGTGCCTCAAAAGGCGCAGCCTTGATGCTGGTGTGGTAGCTATTATTGTACGAGAACTCGATCAGAGGCAGGTGTCTATCCCAACTTCCTCCTAGGTCTATCACACATGCACGAAGCATGTGCTCCAGGGTTTGAATAGTACGCTCGCTTTGCCCATCCGTCTGAGGATGATAAGCTGTACTAAAATTCAGCTGCGTACCCAGTGACCTTTGGAAACTTCTCCAGAAGTGAGATGTATATCTGGTATCCCTATCAGAGATGATGGATACTGGTACGCCATGCAGGGATACTATCTTATCCACGTACAGTTGGGCTAGCATGTCAGAACTGAAAGTTTCTCTAATGGGTAGGAAATGAGCTGACTTAGTCAGTCGATCAACTATCACCCAAATAGTGTCATTTCCTTTCGGCGTCTTAGGCAACTTGGTAATAAAATCCATTGTTACCATTTCCCATTTCCAGGTGGGAATCTCAGGCTCTTGCAGCAAACCTGACGGTTTCTGATGCTCAGCTTTAACTTGAGCGCACGTCAGACATTTAGCCACATGGGTGGCTATAGACTTTTTCAAGCCTATCCACCAGTAATTTGCCTTTACATCCTGGTACATCTTGTCCGCTCCAGGATGGATGGAATATTTGGAACTATGGGCTTCCTTAAGGATGACGTCACGAAGACCCCCAAAAATAGGAACCCATATTCTTCCATTCAATCTCAGGATTCCGTCTTTGCCATAGGATAACTGTTCTTCAGTTACTCCTAGCTTTTCATTAGGGTAGTTAGCTTCTAGCACTGCTTCCTTCTGTGCAGCTAACAACCTTTCATTTAGACTGTTCCTCACCTCAATGCTTTTGGCATTGATTCTGATTGGCTTTATCCTTTCCTTCCTGCTTAGGGCATCTGCGACTACATTGGCCTTGCCTGGATGGTATCTTATTTCACAATCATAGTCATTCAGAGTTTCCATCCATCGTCGCTGCCTCATGTTCAATTCTTTCTGGTTGAACAGGTGTTGAAGGCTTTTGTGATCAGAGTAGATCACACATTTAGTGCCATACAAGTAGTGCCTCCACAACTTTAGTGCAAATACAACGGCACCCAATTCCAAATCATGAGTGGTGTAATTCTTCTCATGCACTTTCAATTGTCGTGAAGCGTAGGCAATGACCTTGCCTTTCTGCATTAACACACAACCCATCCCGGTGTGTGATGCATCACAATAGACTACAAATTCATCAATCCCATCAGGTAACGTTAACACAGGAGCGTTACTTAATTTCTGCTTCAAAGTATCGAATGACTCTTGCTGCTTAGGCCCCCAAGTGAACTTGCTATTCTTGCGAGTCAGCAAAGTTAGGGGTGCTGCAATTCTTGAGAAATTCTCGATGAATCTCCTGTAGTATCCAACTAAAACTAGGAAACTACGGATTTCCGTAGGTGTCTTTGGCTCCTGCCAATTCATGACAGCTTCAACTTTAGCGGGATCCACTTGAATACCACGCTCACTGACCACATGTCCAAGAAATTGGACTTCTCTCAACCAAAACTTACATTTGGAAAACTTTGCATATAGCTTTTCTTGATGAAGCAGCTTCAGAATACTGCGGAGGTGCTTCTCGTGATCAGCTTGACTCTTGGAATAAATGAGAATGTCATCGATGAAGACGATGACAAATTTATCCAAATAAGGCTTGCAAACGCGATTCATGAGATCCATGAATGCGGCAGGTGCGTTTGTGAGCCCGAAAGGCATCACTAGGAACTCGTAGTGGCCATAACGAGTCCTAAACGCAGTCTTGTGCACGTCTTCTTCCTTAACTTTCAACTGATGATATCCCGACCTTAGATCTATCTTGGATAAGTAGCTTGCCCCTTGAAGTTGGTCGAATAGATCGTCGATCCTGGGTAGAGGATACCTATTCTTAATGGTAACCATGTTAAGCTCCCTATAATCGATACATAAACGCATCGAACCATCTTTCTTCTTGACAAATAAAATCGGTGCTCCCCAAGGAGACGAGCTAGGTCTAATGAAACCTTTGGCTAGAAGATCGTCTAGCTGCGTTCTTAATTCCTTCATCTCCGTTGGTGCTAGCCTATAAGGCGCTCGGGCAATAGGTGCAGCTCCAGGGACGATATCGATTCTGAACTCTACCTGTCTGTCTGGCGGCAAACCAGGTAGTTCTTCTGGAAAGACTTCAGGGTATTCAGATATAACGGGAATATCTTCAATCTTGGGCTTTTGCTCATCAATGGTTACTTGTGCCATATAGATGACACAACCATTCTTCAAACATTGGGACGCCTTGAGCATAGACATCTGCTTAGGCAATCCATGACGCGTATCTCCTTGAATGGTGAGAGACTCACCAGATGGAGTCTTGATTATTACTTGCCTCCTACTGCATACGATCTGGGCTTGGTTATGCGATAACCAATCCATGCCCAATACTACATCGAAACCGGCTAATTTGAAGGGTAGCAGGGATAGAGGAAAAGAGTGGTTCCTAATGGATATAGCACATCCATCTAACACAGTCGAGACTGTTTCTAAGGTACCATCTGCTAACTCTACTTCATACTTAGCACTAAGGGCTTTAACAGGTAATCCTAACAGCTCACAGAATTTACTATCCACAAAAGATTTATCTGCTCCAGAATCAAATAATACTCTTGCGAAAACGTCATTAATGAGAAACGTACCAGTTATGACGTTATCGTTCTGGATGGCCTCTTGAACATTCATTTGAAAGACCCTGGCATTGGTCTTCTTTCCTTCTTCCGCCTTCTTGGCATTCTTTGGGCAGTTAGTCTTGATGTGCCCCTTCTCATTGCAACTGAAACAAGTTGCATCCTTTAACCTCTTGCACTCAAGAGTCCGGTGTTCAGAAGACTTGCATATCCCACACATTTTTGACTGGGATTTCTGTTCAAACCTGCACCTTCCAAAATGGTGCTTTTGACAGGTCTTGCACTTGGGCCTATCGCCCGACCAATGCTCGTTCCTCCTGGCCTCAGAGCCTTTCTTACCGTCATGGTTTCCCCTATGCTTCTTACTCGATCTACGTGAATTATCATCTTCACGTTTTCTCTTGTCAGATTCCGCACTTCTTAGAGCTCTCTGTCTCGCTGCATCCTGAGTGAGAGACAGAGATAAGTCGGTGACAGATCGAAACGTAACTGGTCGCGAGGCCTTCACACTGGCCTTGATCTCTGGGGCCAGACCCCCAATAAAATGCGTGATCCTTTTTGGTTCAGGGGTTACCAGATAAGGAACCAATCTGGATAGGGTGTTGAAACTAGTGAGGTATGCCTGGCAGTCAAGGTCCTTCATAACCAAGGATAGGAAATCGGATTCAATACGCTCAACCTCATGCTGAGGGTAGTAGTTTTCCTTGATAAGAGCAACAAACTGCTCCCATGACATACTATACAGGGTAGCCTTTTCAGAAGCCTGGATCAATGCTCCCCACCAGGCTAGAGCCTCACCTTTGAAGGACTGAGATGCAAACTTCACTATATCCCTCTCAGCACATCCACTGATGTCTACCACCGTCTCAATTTCATCAAGCCATGTCATACAATCAACTGCCCCTTTCTCCCCAGTAAACTCCCTAGGTTTACATGACACAAAGTACTTATACGTGCAACCTTTAGCACGTGGGGTTTCATCAACCACAAGCTTCTTGGGGTGAACACTGTTTTCATTTGAGGAATGACGATCCTCATCTTTCTTAGGTTTGGGAGGAGTAGGTGGCGGCTTGTTGCGAATCTCAGAATGATTCTTTGGTTTCGCATGTGGTGCAGACAGAGTTCTACTGCGGGTTTCACTGTACTCACTGTACTGTCGCGCTAAGGCTTTCTCAACCGCTTCATTCACAATTGCTTTTAATTCGGCACTGGTCACTAGGAACTTTGATCATCACGGTTCTCAACCGGATGGCTATTGGCTTCCTCTGATCTGGTCATGTAGCTTCAACGCTACATATAATTAATAGACAAGGTTTTCACTTAAAGGCTCTTTATAGTATTTTATGTTTTATTAACCAAGGTTTTAAATTGCCATTTTAGGTTAATTTATTAAAACATTAGGATGTTGTTATCATCCTATAATACTCTTATTATTAGCACATAAGGCCTAGTCACAAGGACAATTATGATATTTAATAACCAAGATTTTACAGTATCTAGGTGTTTTAGGTCGAATCATAGTTCTCTACCATCTATTAACAGGGAGTCATAAGCTACCACTGTCCTTAGTCATGGAGGACATTTAATTATTGCCCACAGGCACTTCACTTTCAAAGAAGTGGTTAAATAATTTAAGGGAATTTAAAATTAAACCAAATATGTATGGCCTGTGTGACTTTACAGATTCACAGTTTGCCAAGAGCATTAACATACTAGATGTTAATAATTGGAATCTATTATGTGGGTTATACCATCTTGGCCAGGTTTGAATAACACAAAGGCTAGGTTTTACCTCTAAGATTCTTTTAATAATTAACGCAGAACAGTCCTAAATTGAGATGTTAATTATGGATCTTAACCTAATTATGGAACTACCATCTTGGCCTTGTTTTATTATAAGGCTAGGTCTAGGTTCACTTTAGATTTTACCAATTAATTATAATGGTAGATCTTTTTTTTTTAAATATATCATTTATTTTCATATTTTATGCATGCAATAAAATAAAAAACTTAATTAAAACATCCCACAATTAGTTTTAAATCAGTACAATAATTGCCCAAACGGGACTTCTACAAAAATTAAATGAAAATGCCCACGCAGGGGCGGGAAACAAGAACAAACCCACGCAGGGGTTAACTAACCAAACTTGCTCACGCAGGAGCGGAATACAAACCACAAGCTCACGCAGGAGCTGAATTCTGGAATAACAAGTCCACGCAGGGACTGAATTACAACATAAATAAAATATTCAGGGTCTTTAATGGCCCCTCCTCTTCGACTTCCCCTTAAGCATGTCTGACAGCCCTTTGAAGAAACCTTGCCGCTCTCTGCGGTCTTCACGAACCTCTTGTTCAACTTGGTTCAGCCTCTCAAGGACTTCCTGCTGAATCTGTGGCTGTGGCAGCTGATACACCGGTGGAGGAGGTGGCTGATGCTGGTACCCATAAGTCGGGTAACCAGTGGTCCATGGCCCTCCATATGGTCCTTCAGGATGAAGGGCATTGTAATCCTGAGCTACTTGATACGGATCTACCTCCGCATAACCATAGTTGTAGTTGTAGTGGGTGTGCGACGGCTGCTCGAATGGGTTGTATGCTGCTGACCCAGCATACGCAGGAATCGGGTTATCGAAACCCAAAGGTGGTACCATAGGTACTGAGTTAACATCTGGTATAGGGCTTGACGGACCACCATTATATGGGTCCTCTTCTTCCTGAAGTGGCGGATAATGGCTGCCACTTGATGGCTGGGGAGTACTGATTCGAACTCCACCTCGCACGGACATCCGTGCATTAGACCTTCTCCGCCTCGGTGGCTCCGGAGGCGGCTGCTGCTCCACTGGCGGCGGTGGCGGTGGTGTGACTGCCACAAACTGTTGACCCACCGAAGGATCCTGTTGCTGCTGATGATGCGAGTGCTCAGACGGGGTGAAGTACCAATCGTACTGGTTGAACCTTTCCATAAAGCTGTCCGGTCCGCTATATGGCGATCCATGAAATGATGACCCATCTGATATCTCAATGGGATGATTCGGCGTTCCTGATGCCGGCTCCACGGGGTCAGTATCCTCATCCATGTCGTTTTCCCCTGAAAAGTGGTCTCCCGGTCCAAGTGGGTTAAAACCCACGGGTTCTGGCAAAAGGTTAGCCGGGTTAAATCAGCTTTGGAAAACGGGTGTTGGGTCGCCAAAAGAATGGTGAGAATTGGATCTCTGAAGAGGTATGAAAGCTGGCGGCTGGTTGTTGGGCTCGTTTTCAGAATGGGGCCCAAATGAGTGTTGGTACGAAGGAGAGGAGCTAAGGGATACCGATCGCCTTCCTGGTTCGACATAGAGCCTCCATGGCTCTTGCGGGCTAGTGCTCATGGTGATAGATGGAGTACGTCGATGCGATGGCCCGGCCTCGTGATCATGGCCTGACACGGGTCCTTTGCCTCTACCGCGAAGAAATCTTGGTGGCATGATGACCTGCATACGATATTTAGATAACAACAACAATATAATAAAAGACTCAAAATAAAACAAAGCAGAGTTTGTCCTATGTTCAATGTCTAGACTTTGGAACTCGAAGAATGTGCAATTTGTGCACTGAGATTAAACACAAAAGGCTAGTGTTTAATTCACTCAGTGTTGGCTCTGATACCAACTTGTCACACCCCTAATTTCCACGTGTCACCGGTGGGCCCGGTGGGGGATTACGTGACGCAGTTGATATCATCATATGTCAAACAACACAAATTATAATGCACAGCGGAAGCAAATGAAAATAGATTTATTTCAACTATTAATTGTAATATCAAGTATCACAACCAGTCAAAATAGATCCACAGGCGGGTCGGAAATAAAGAGAAAGAAATTGTTCAACAGATATATGCATCCCAAAAGCTTGCGAGACTCTACGATGCTAAGGAGAAACCAGCCTATTGCGTATAGCACCTGCACTTAATCTTTTTGGGGAAAATACGTCAGTTTACACTGGTAAATACAATTTAACGGACTCATTTTGAAAACATTTGAAAAATTGGTTTTAAATGCACAAGGCACAAAACATTTTTATAACTTGGGAATAATTAATCGGAGTTAAACTTGTAAAAGATTTACATGTTTGTTAACCGTTCAGTCGCCCGAGTCGTATCGGGTTTAAGGTTAAATAACACACCACATGGTATAAGTCCGCGGCGGGAAGCCAACGTTAATACCTTAAAATAATGGACATAATACCGGGTGTACGCCTACACCCGGGTGTCAAGGTCGTGGCCAAAATGATGCCAAGGATATCCGGGAAATGGTCATTAAGCTCCCAAAGGCATAAAAACAAACAACACCAAGTTTTTAAACGGGTCACATTGATAATACCCAACTACTAATGAGATGGGGTCAATTGCCCGACCAAGCGGTATTTTATATACCGTACCCCCAAGCCCGTATAAGGGAAAATAAGTTAAAAGTATTTACCTGAGCAAGTATAACCACAAATTAAAAAATGCACGTGTCTTTTACTGGGCTCCTATTCTGGAACGAAGGTTATAATAACCTATTAGAATCCTAACGGGTCTTTTAACATAGCCTAAGCTTAGACCGGTTAGTTTCGAAGAATAAATATGGTTTAATCGCGAGGAATGCGAAACCGGGAAGGAATGTGATTTAGACCCTACAAGCTCGGATACTTGTATAATATGGGTAAACTAAACACATTCTGAATTTTGAGACTTAGATGATATGGTTTGACCCGTCTCGGCTAATATGCGTGAACTAGTCACATAAGCCGATCCGAACGCGAAAGTGCGTAACGAGTAACCACATAAGTCATATGCAAGTTTTCCTGAGATTATATGCACCAAATATATTGTAATATCAGTAAGGTATGTCCAAATATGCCCCAAATGTTTTTATACGCCAATTACGCCTCATAAGGGCATTTTGGTAATTTTACATAGGCTAAAAGGGTAAAAACGGGAAAATCTGAGTTTCTAACTTTAGTCTACTGTTATAATATATATTTTTATAAAATATATCAGTATGTATTAGACCTTTTATATATAAACTCGTTTTGACATATACTATGTCGTAAAAATCCCTAAAAAGGCGATTTGGAGCCATTTCCGGGTTTTAAAAGAAAAGCTGATATTTTTATATTTCCAGAAGGCTCAAAATATTATATTTAACATAACAAATTAGTAGAAAAAGGTTTGGGGTCAAAAGGTTATGTAAAACTCAATTTATGACCAAAAAGGGTAAAACCGGCATAAGCCGAAATAAGCTTAGAACCTCTAGTTATGCTCAGCCTAAAAATGAATAAAAATCTTTAAAATTCCCAAAATATTATTATATAACAGTGGGTATAAAGTTTTGGTATAAAATTCGGGTTTAGATAGGCTATGCGTTAATTACGCTAATTATTTACTAAGAAAGCTTCTAACTACGCTAATGAGCATAACTCCTAATCTAGACCTCAAACTGATGTCAAATTTTGGGGACAAGTTTATATTCCAGTAACTAAGGTGTCTACCCTTTTACATTTTCAAAAATTATGATTTTAGGACATTCGGGCATAATGGTCAACATATGGGCATTTTAACGGAAACATGCATACGAACAAGATATCTAATGAACCACATTGTATAATCACCGGGGGATATACTA
The DNA here is from genome assembly GCF_002127325.2 of Helianthus annuus. Lineage (NCBI taxonomy): Eukaryota > Viridiplantae > Streptophyta > Magnoliopsida > Asterales > Asteraceae > Helianthus > Helianthus annuus. The sequence continues at coordinate 3,219,699 of NC_035446.2, forward strand.
ACATGTTAATAGGTCCAAAAGAAGCTCTAAGGCAGATTTAATCTTGACTAAAACGGGTCAGAACTGAAAGTCAAAGCGAAAGTCAAACTATGCGACTTTCGGTTCCGAACCGGGTCTAAACAGAAAATTGTCGAGTTGAACATGTTGGAACATGTTCTTATACTTATTACCAAGTTATATTAATGTTTAAATAGGTTACATACAACCTACAATGCTAATTATGCGTTAATTCGAAATTAAGCATTCTGTTGACTTTTTCTAGATAGCTTTGACTCGACAATTAACATGCTTAGAGTGGGAATCTGGAAACACAATATAATAATGCACAGCGGAAGCAGAATAGATACATTTCAACTTTAATTAAAATGACATAATAACATCATAAGTAGTTGAAACGGATCCACAGGCGGATCAAATAAAAATAAGATAAAAATTGTTCAACAGATATTTGTCGTCCGAGCTTGCGAGACTATAGTGGACGCTCTTAGCAAACAGCCAGCCTATTTCGTATAGTACCTGCACTTAACCTTTTGGGAAAAATACGTCAGTTTACACTGGTAAATACAAATCAACTGACTCATTTTAAAAATGATTGAAAATTGATTTAAATGCACAAGGCATAAATATTTTATTAACTTGGGATAATTATGCAATATAAACTTGTGAACGAATTACATGCACTCGTATCTTTGGTGGCCCGGGATCTGCTGTCCGGGCTAAAGATTAAATGACACACCACATTAAAGAGTTATACACGCCGAGTGTACGCCTACACCCCGTGCTCTGGTCGTGGCCATCTCGTAAGATAATGCCAAGGATATCCGGGACACAGTCAATAACCCCCCAAAGCCTAAAGTAAGACAAGACTGTTTAAATGAGTCGCACAAGCTATTCAAGACTGTACACCCATAAGGTGCAGGACTTGTGCGCCCGATCAAGCGGTATTTTAAATACCGTACCCCAAGCCCGTATAGGGAAAATAAGTCAAAATGTATTTACCTGAGCAAGTATGAGACACAACGGTAAGTGTGGTAGCTTTTACTGGGCCTCCTAATCTGGAACAAAGGTTTATAATTAACCTCTTAGATTCCTAACGGGTCTTTTATTTAAGCCTAAGCTTTGACCGGTTAGTTTTAAGGATGATTCGGTTAACGCACGATTAAGCGAAAGACCGGATAGAATGTGATTTAGACCCGATAAGTTTGAATACTTGTATAATATGGGTATACTAAATACATTCTGGATATTGAGACAAAAATGATAACGTTTGACCCGTTTCGGTCAATTTACGCAAACTAGTTACGTAAACCGAACCGAACGCAAAAAGGGCGTTACGGGTAGCCAAATGAGTCAAATGCAAGTTCCCTGAGATAATATGCTTTAAATATGATATAAAATCAGTAAGTTATGTTCTATATTGCCCGGAATAATTTTAAACTCAATTTATGCCTTAGAAGGGCATTTTGGTCATTTAAAAGATAATAAAAGAGTCAAATTAGAAATCTGAGTTTCGGGTCTGGTTTATACAGTAAATATACTTTATTTAACATGTTATATCAGTAGGGTATGACCCATATACCAAACTTAACATTTAAAATCAACTATGCACCGTAGGGGTATTTTAGTAATTTCACAAGGGCTAAAAATGCCAAAACTGGAAATCTGAGTTCATGTACTTATACTTACTGTTATTATATGAAAATATGCTAAACACATCAGTAGGTATAAGTCTTATATGTTTAAAACGAGTATAACGCTTACTATGCGCTTAAAACGCTAAAAATGCGATTTAGAGCCGTTTCCGGGTTTATATATGAAAGCTGAGATTTTTATATTTCCAGAAGGCTCAAAATAATTTTATTTAACATATAAAATCAGTAGAAAAAGGTTTCGGGTCAAAAGAATGTATAAAACTCATTTTATGGCTTAAACGGTCAAAACCGACATAAACCGAAATAACTAAGCGATCTAAGATACGATCAGCCAAAAATTAATTAAAAATCATCTAAAATCCTAAAATATTATATAACATCAGTGGGTAAAAAGTTTTATATCAAAACGTGGCCAGAAATAGGTTATACGCGAAAAGGGCCGTTTATGTAACTTTAAAATATAGTTTTACGCTAATGGCCATAACTCAAAATCTGGACCACCAACTGATCCGCAATTTTCGGTGCAAGTTTATATATTAGAAATAAAGATTTCTACTCTTTCACTTTTCCAAAAATCACGTTTTACATCAAAAAGGGCAAAATAGTCAACTTTTAAGCATAATCGGAAACATGCAAATGAATCGGTGTAACACCTCGAAAAATTTCGCCCAATAATGTCTTGACACGTGTCATAAGGTTCCGGTATGTGAAAACACACTTTAGAGGGACTAAAAGTGACAAACAGTGAAAACTATGGAGCGTAAGGGTCCAAAGTGTCAATAATGGATAAATAGGCTCTATGATAACCCTACATAATGTTTATAACCTTAAACAGATGGTTCATGGTTCATACGACGCGTAAATTGCACAAAAGTGAAGTATTGCAAACTATAGGGGCCAAAAGTGTCAACATGTTGAATTTATACCTCTGAGTGAACTTTTGGCAGACCCGAAGCTTTATAATGCTAAAATATACTCACTAGAATATGTGGTAAAAATTTCGTGAAGTTTCGTCAACGTATGAGAAAGTTATGGCCAAAACCGTACTTGAGGGACTAAAAGCGTCAACGTCGAATTTCATGGCTTTTCGGTTGAGCGCAAAGTTATCCGAGGACATTTCCATGTTGGTAAATGTCCCAAGGTTCTTAAAAACCAAGTTTGGGGGTTTACGAGTCAAAATAAGCAGCCGAAACATCGCGTGCAAGGACAGGGACCAAATCTGCCAATGTTTGAAAGTTTTTGGGCCTGCAGACCCCAGGCGACCCGCCTGGGAATCCTTAGGCGGGCCGCGTGAGACTATCAGAAGCAAAATTTCGCGAAAATTGCAATTCTGGTCCGAATTTGAAGTGCATAACAGCTCATGGCACCTCCAAAAGCTCCAATAAACATCCTTGCATGCCTATGGCAACAGTAACCTATCCTCAACCTCTGATTTCCTCTTTAAAACAGATCAAAGATCATTTCTTGGCATTTCCTTTTGTGATCAAGAACACTCTCAACTTGCAAAACTCTCTCAAGCATTTCTGGAGCATTTCTGATCATCAAGGCAACATCCTAGTGTTAACTAAGCTTCAATAGGACCTTTGTAAGCTCCTAATTCAGTCTCTAATTCGTTCTTGCATCGATTAATTGCTAAAAGTCAAATTATTGTTCTTATGCTTTGACTTTCTGGTTAAACAAGTTTTACTCAGTCATTTCTCAAATTGAAACCACATATATGTTGGTATTTATGTGGGAAACAAACCCTCAAAAGGGTATTCCCTGATTCCCACTATATGCATGCAAATTGTCGAGTCAAACGTGTTTCTAAAAAGTCAACAGAAGTGATTTTTGCAAGAATAAGCTTAGATGTTAATGTAAAGGACATGCAATCCGTTTGATCATCATAAATAACTTATAATACATGTAAGAATATGTTTTATCATAATAAACTCGACAATCTATAGTATACATACGAATCGGAACCGAAAGTCCTATAAAACGACTATTTCGTAGACTATCGATTCGGATTCGTACATGCATGTTTGAGATCTGTATTGGAGAGTATTTTGAACCATTTTTATTTTGGTAAAACTTTCTGGAATTTTGTTGATTGAGTCTATACTTAGCCGATTCAAATGCATGTTTCCGATTTATACATAAAGTTGACTATTTTGCCCTTTTTGAGATAAAACGTGATTTTTGAAAAAGTGAAAGAGTATAAATCTTTATTTCTAATATATAAACTTGCACCGAAAATTTCGGATCAGTTGGTGGTCCAGATTTCGAGTTATGGCCATTAGCGTAAAACTATATCTTAAAGTTACATAAACGGCCCTCTTCGCGTATAACCTATTTCAGGCCACGTTTTGATATAAAACTTTTTACCCACTGATGTATTATAATATTTTGGGATTTTTGATGATTTTTAATTAATTTTTGGTTGAACGTATCTTAGATCGCTTAGTCGATTCGGTTTATGTCGGTTTTGACCGTTTAAGCCATAAAATGAGTTTTATACATCCTTTTGACCCGAAACCTTTTCCTACTGTTTTTATTTGTTGAATAAAGTATTTTAAGTATTCTGGAAATATAAAAATCTCAGCTTTTCTTTGAAAACCCGAAAACGCCCTTAAATCGCATTTTTAGCGTTTTAAGCGCATAGTAAGCGTTATACTCGTTTTAAACATATAAGACTTATACCTACTGATGTAATTAATATATTTTCATATAATAACAGTAAGTATAAGCATATGAACTCAGATTTCCAGTTTTGGCATTTTTAGCCCTTGTGAAATTACTAAAATACCCCTACGGTGCATAGTTTGATTTTAAATGACAAGTTTGGTATATGGGTCATACCCTACTGTTATAATATGTTAAATGAAGTATATTTACTGTATAAACCAGACCCAAAACTCAGATTTCTAATTTGACTCTTTTATAATCTTTAAATGACCAAAATGCCCTTCTAAGGCATAAATTGGGTTTTAAATTATTCCGGGCAATATAGAACATAACTTACTGATATTATATCGTATTTAAAGCATATTATCTCAGGGAACTTGCATTTGACTCTTTTGGCTACCCGTAACGCCCTTTTTGCGTTCGGTTCGGTTTACGTAACTAGTTTGCGTAAATTGACCGAAACGGGTCAAACGTTATCATTTTTATCTCAAAATCCAGGATGTATTTAGTATACCCATATTATACAAGTATTCAAGCTTGTCGGGTCTAAATCACATTCCATCCGGTCTTTCGCTTAATCGTGCGTTTAACCGTATCATCCTTAAAACTAACCGGTCAAAGCTTAAGCTTAATTAAAGACCCGTTAGTATTCTAATTGGTTATTTATACCATCGTTCCAGACTAGAGCTTTCCGGTAAATTGTACCTACGCTTACTTAGGAATACGGCTGAGTTATTATTCTTGCTATTTAAGACAGGAGCTAGCTCAGGTAAATACATTTTAACTTATTTTCCCTTATACGGGCTTGGGATACGGTATTATAAAAATACCGCTTGGTCGGGTGTAGAAACTGTTTAATCGGAGATGATTAAATTGCATAATCCCGTTTTAATCTGTGTTGATTGATAACAAATAACATTGGGGGTTAATGACCGTGTCCTGGATATCCTTGGCTCATTTTAAAAAGTGAATGGCCACGACGTAAGCACAAGGTGTAGGCAGAACACCTCCTGTTGCATATGTATAACGTATACTCACTCGTGAGATTATCTTCTTGTGAGATTATATTTGTGGTGTGTCGATTAATCTTGTCCGGCTTGTATTGTATAATCACCGGCCCTAAATGTTGGACAACCATGTAAATCGGATACAAGATTTTTATTAATAAAATTGTCCCAAGTATAAAGATTAATTTTGCCTCTGTGCATTTTAATCAATGTGTCAAGATATTTTGTGCCGTTTGCACTCGAATCACTTTTCAAACTCTTTTTCCAAAATGAGTCAGTTAATTGTATTTACCAGTGTAAACTGACGTATTTTTCCAAAAAGGTTAAGTGACAGGTACTATGCGTAATTGGCTGGGAGCTCAGGGCGTCACTAGGGAATCTTGCAAGTCCTAGATGCCTAAAGTCTATTGAACAGTTTTTCTTTTATTGATCCGCCTGTGGATCCTCTACTTTCCGTTGTAACACTTGATATTACTTATTTTCGGAATGTAATATATTTATCTTTTGCTTCCGCTGTGCATTTATATATTGTGTTGTTTGTCTATGATTATGCCAACTACGTCACTATACTCCCCACCGGGCCCACCGGTGACACGTGGAAAAATTGGGGTGTGACAGGTTGGTATCAGAGCCAACATTGAGTGAATTAAACACTAGCCCTTAGTGTTTAATCTCAGTGACACAATTGCACATACTTGAGTCTAGACTTAACATAGGAATACTCCCGATTCTAATCTGGAATTTACTACTTCCTATTATTTTTATATTGGGTACGTCGCCAAGCGAAGAAGCCGTAATAGGAATTCTCCACACCGGAGCCCGAGATGCTGAGTCTCGTACCGCGGCTAAAATGGAACGAACATTCAAGGAGAAAGCATTCAGAAATGAGATAAAGAAGAAACTCCTTTTACTAAAAATCGTTTTCCTTATTAGTCCTTATAAGGACATAATTATGTTTTAATGCCTACGGGCCAAACTTATTTAAGCATCCATTAGTGATGTAGTGCCTACGGGCCAAACTTATTAAACATCCATTAGTGATGTAGTGCCTGCGGGCCAAACTTATTTAAACATCCAATAGTGATGTAGCGCCTACGGGCCATACTAATTGTCATATAAGACAGAAGGCAGTGGTGGTCTATGACTCCCTGTCAAGGAAAGGTAATGAACTTTGATTCACACCTAAATGCCTTGATCCCAGACGATCATGGCTTATAAATTAAACTTGTCCGCGTGACTAAGCCTTTTGTGCTAATACTAAATGCCTCGATCCCAGACGATCATGGCTTATAAATTAAACTTGTCCGCGTGACTAAGCCTTTTGTGCTATTACTAAATGCCTCGATCCCAGACGATCATGGCTTATAAATTAACTTGTCTACGCGACTAGGCCATTTGTGCTATTATTAACTTATAAATTAGGATTTATGATAAAATCCTGAATAAAATGAATATCCTTCCTTCCCTGCCAGTAGGCATTATTTTTAAGAAAGAACCTTAAAGGTGAAATCTAGCCTAAGCGGCCAAGATGGTGAAACCTACCCAAGGGATTCAGATCCTTGTTAACGCCTAAGAACGTGTTAGCACTCCTGACAAATGTGATTCGATAAATCACAACAATCAAACTTATATTGGATTCTTCCAATTTTCTTATCTAGCCTAGTGATTTAGAAATCATGGCTTGTGTCATCCTATAAGATGATCACATTATAAACATCCGATAGTGATGAAGTGCCTCCGGGCTAAACTTGTTGTCCGATAAGACAACGACAGAGGTGGTCTTTGACCTCCTGTCTAAAAGTGTTGGACCAGGTCCAAGCATAATAGTCGGTAGGATCCATACGATCTCGACTAATAGCATCTGAGAAGATGATCATACTATAACCATCCCTCAAGAGGGGAACGCCCACGGGCTATGCCTATTGTCCTAAAGGACAAAAGACAGTTGAAGTCTACAACTCCCTGTCAATAGAAGGTAATGAATGTGATTCGAACCTTAAATGCCTCGATTCTCTGAAATCATGGCTTACAAAAATTTAGAACTGTCCTTGTGACTAGGCCTTATGCGCCACTTTAATATCCTTAATGTTTTATAACTAGGATAAATTATAATGGGAAATACTAATTAAATATAACTAACAAGTTAACCAATATGGTTTATATTACCATGGATAAATCGTCAAAGATGATGATTCCATAATAATCTCTGAATAAATCATTGTTAATAATTATGTAGCAATCAAGCTACATGGCTGGATTAGATGAAGTTAACAGTCGTTTGAAGGAGAGCAATGATACTACCAGAATTAGTGTAACTGGAGCAGAACTGCAGGCAATGATAGATTATGCTGTTACTCGAGCTCTTGATCGACAGAATGATGAATCAAATGATACCCACTCCAAGCCTCTATCTATGGCTCGTAGTAAGCCCCCTCCTGAAACGCATGAGTCAAGGAAGGACGATGTCCATAACTTGTCAAATCAAAGGAGTGTTCCGTCTAGACAAGTTGTGTTTCATCAAGAGGCACCAGTTAAGACCTGTTCATATAAATATTTTGTCTCCTGCAAGCCCAGAGACTTTACAGGAGAAAATGGGGCCATCGATTGCATGACATGGCTCGATGAGATGGACGCTGTTGTTGACATCAGCGGTTGTGCGGAGCAAGATGTTGTGAAATTTGTTTCACAATCATTTAAAGGAGAAGCGTTGGCATGGTGGAGATCATTGCTCCAAGCCACGGGGAAAGTTCTACTCTACAACCTATCTTGGGGTCAATTTGTTGCTTTAGTCAAGGAAAACTATTGCCCTCAGCATGAAATAGAAAAGATAGAATCAGACTTCTTGACTTTGGTCATGGAAAATTTGAATTTTCCGGCATATGTGACAAGTTTCAACACTATGTCCCGCCTAGTTCCTTATCTAGTCACCCCTGAACCTAAACGCATAGCGCGTTTCATTGGAGGCCTAGCACCAGAGATAAAAGGAAATGTTAAAGCATCTAGGCCAACCACATATAGGTCCGCGGTGGACTTATCCTTATCTCTCACCTTAGATGCAATCAGAATTAAGTCTGTTAAGGCTTCTGGCGAGAGAAGAAGAGAAAGAGAGGAGGAAAACTCTCATCAAACTAACAAGAAGAAGAATGGAAGCTCGGAGCATGGGAAAGATTCTGAGTTTAGGAAGAACTCGAGTCTGTTGGATAACAGACCCAAATGCAATAACTGCAAAAAGCAACATTTTGGAAGATGTACAATAGACCCACGCGCTAAATTGTGTGGAATTTGCAAGACCAAGGGCCACAAAACCTTAGAATGCAAGGGGTTAAAGAACGCCACATGCTACAACTGTAACGAGGAAGGGCACATCAAAACCAACTGCCCAAAGCTTATAAAGAAGCCTGAGAGGCCAGGAAAATCAAATGCATGAGTCTTCCGGATGAATGCCAGGAAGGATAACTATATAGCAGGTACTTTTCCTTATCAAGCAGTTTATGCAGAAATTTAATTGATACTGACACATGTGATCCAATAAGGAACGATCACTGTTGAGAACTGTTGTCTCCTTCTTAGTAGGACTTCGGTCATTTTATACGAAGAAGGAACTGGCCGATGATACTTTGGAAAATGCTCCAACAAACCTTAGATGGATATTTTATATCTAAATAGGAATCACTCCTTTCTGATATTCCTATGGCAAGCTTTCAAGCTACCTAAATTCTTTAATATAATAAAGATAGATGTGACGTTTTGATCCTCTGTCAGAAAGGTAATGGACTAGGTCCAAACCTTTGATGCCATTGATGGTCTTTTGCGACCTAGGCTAAGTAATATTAATATATTTTAAATAACGTTCATTAAGAATGTTAGTGCTATAATAGCCTGTATAGGTGATTGACACCATGGTTAGTATATATTAAGGCCATCAGAGTGAAAAATAGCAGTTGTTGGATTTCAACTAAGAAATTGTTTTATTGGTATTAGGAACCAATATCGAGTATGGCAAACTCGGGTAAGATAACAGTCAATCGCGCCATTGACGACGCGACACATGCTAATGATGCTGAAATTGTAAACCTTAGAATTTCCAAAGATGTTCTTCAAAATATGATAGACGCAGCCGTTGGAAAAGCTGTGAAGAAGGCTGTGAAAAAGTTAAAGGAGCCCCATGCTGCTCGGTCCAAGTTTTATCTAGGACCACATTTCCTTGCTCTTAAGGAGGATCTCGTTCATGCCTCGGATGCAAAGGATGAACTAAAAAGGAAAAGGGAGGTAGGTAACTCCCAGAGTTCTAAGAAAAAGAACAAACAAAAGTCCGACCAGAAACCAGTATGTGAGACCTGCAAGAAGCGCCATTATGGGAAATGCAGGTTCGAACTAAGATCCAAATCACAGCCCAGGGCTTGTGGGATCTGCAAGTCTAAGGGACATAAAGCATTGGACTGTAAGGACATGAAGAATGCAGTTTGTTTTGGCTGTAATGAGAAAGGCCACATCAAGACTACGTGCCCTAAATATGTCAAAGGAAATGCGGCGGAGGAAGTAAAGCCAAAAATTGAAAGCGCTCAAGATGCCTAAGCTGGCCATAAATAATGACATCAGGTACAATTCCTTGTCGTTTTATCCGTAATTTAAATGCTAAGAGTTTTATTTCGGTTGGATACCAGTAAATCCTTCATAAACCATAAGCTTAGTAAACTTTATATTAGCCACAAGGTATAAATTACCAAGGAAACCTTAGTAACCGATTATTCTCGTATCGGCAAGGGATCCTTCCGAAAGATCTAAAGAGTACTCTTTCTTCGCATAGAATACGATAATATATGTTACTTTAATTATTATTTTTCCTCTTTTCTTCTCATTGTTTTTTTTTTCGCCTGCGAATGCCAAACTATGTTTGATAAAAGTGCCATATGGGGATTTGCGTATCCTAGTGTGTCCCATAGATTGCTTCCATGCCTGATCAGTATGGAGGTTTAATGCATGGGATCCCCGAAGATATCCCAATAGTCATATTGTACTAAAGTCGACTAGTAGTGTTCAAAGAAGATATCCTATATAAAAATGTCCTTATAAGTATCTCTACGTAGGGCATCTTTGCAATGGTAAAGGGAATGTGTCATTTATCTGACACCGACAGCGATAGATGAGCCAAAGCCCGAGAGTACGGAAATCTCTGACACCTTTATGTGTCATAATTAGCTTCCTTATAAGAATTACCATGTTCACCTTTTGAGAGGCAAGTAGAGTTAAGATCTATATCCCATTTCGGGTTATTCTATTATGAAACCTTCAAGGTAGCTAGTACCACCATTGGAAGAATCGAAACCCCGAATAAGTAAGTTTTAAAATAAAGGATTCATATAGCCTAACTCGATATCCTGAAGAAATCGGTATTGTTAATTAAGAAAGAAGGTTCATTCTGCTAATGCATTGAATACCACAACCCAAATTAGGCAACAATTAAGAATTTCCATCAGCTGTCCAGGATCGTCGATTGTTCGACTAACTGAGAGAATTAACTATCCCTTAAGACTAGTTTTAAGTAATGGTTGGAAGAACCATCTCTCATTAAGATAAGCATTTCTATAATAGTGATGTATAAGTATCAAGGCTACTCCTTTGGAGACCTTGCTTAGATGGAATGTTAATTATCTATTGATACATAGAAGATTGGTAAGTCCAATCATCCGGTCTGATAGTTGCCTTGGAAACAACGAATAAGATCAGGCAAATCCATGATCATCTGTAAGATTGCCGATTTTGGCAGAAAAATCAAAGAGTTGTGAAAATAGCAACCCTCCTAAGTCCTTGTTAAGAAATAAGGTTCATCAAAAGACATCACTCTGGAAGGGTGTGCCAAATTAATAAGTATCAGGCTAGTTAAACTCTGATTATATATAAAAATCATTCGAAGGAATCGAATGTATCATAGATCATATAACCTATGAGCTAAAAGCCTATTTAAGGAGCTTAGAGGAGCTCGCGATGTATTACACCCTAAGGATTAAGGGATATGTTTCACCAATAAGTCAAGAAGCACTATCACATAACGGTTGGAAGACTTGTGATATAATGATAAACCCGTATCGAATGCGGATTCAAGGCGCAAAGATTTTCACGTCGAAGTAGGTGAAAAAGTGTTACTTAAGGTATCACCTTGGAAAGGGTGATGCGATTTAGAAAGAAAGGCAAGCTAAGCCCAAGGTACGAAAGACCTTTCGAGATTTGTCGAACGTGTCAGAGCAGTTGCTTATAAGTTAAACTTGCCTGAAGAGCCTAGCGCTATTCATAATGTGTCCACATCTGTAATTTGAAGAAGTGTTTCGCTGACGAATCACTGGTTGTACCGCATACAGATATACACATAGACGAGAGTCTAAAGTTTGTGGAAAAACCTTTGTCGCTTAAGGATCGACAGGTGAAGAAGCTTCGAAGGAAGCATGTGCCTATTGTTAAGGTCAAATGGGATGCCCGTAGAGGACCCGAATACACGTGGGAAGTGGAATCCACGATGAAAGAGAAATATCCTCATTTATTTCAATAAATCTCGAGGTCGAGATTTCTTTTAAGGGGGTGAGGATGTAACACCTCGAAAAATTTCGCCCAATAATGTCTTGACACGTGTCATAAGGTTCCGGTATGTGAAAACATACTTTAGAGGGACTAAAAGTGACAAACAGTGAAAACTATGGAGCGTAAGGGTCCAAAGTGTCAATAATGGATAAATAGGCTCTATGATAACCCTACATAATGTTTATAACCTTAAACGGATGGTTCGTGGTTCATACGACGCGGAAATTGCACAAAAGTGAAGTATTGCAAACTATAGGGGCCAAAAGTGTCAACATGTTGAATTTATACCTCTGAGTGAACTTTTGGCAGACCCGAAGCTTTATAATGCTAAAATATACTCACTAGAATATGTGGTAAAAATTTCGTGAAGTTTCGTCAACGTATGAGAAAGTTATGGCCAAAACCGTACTTGAGGGACTAAAAGCATCAACGTCGAATTTCATGGCTTTTCGGTTGAGCGCAAAGTTATCCGAGGACATTTCCATGTTGGTAAATGTCCCAAGGTTCTTAAAAACCAAGTTTGGGGGTTTACGAGTCAAAATAAGCAGCCGAAACATCGCGTGCAAGGACAGGGACCAAATCTGCCAATGTTTGAAAGTTTTTGGGCCTGCAGACCCCAGGCGACCCGCCTGGGAATCCTTAGGCGGGCCGCGTGAGACTATCAGAAGCAAAATTTCGCGAAAATTGCAATTCTGGTCCGAATTTGAAGTGCATAACAGCTCATGGCACCTCCAAAAGCTCCAATAAACATCCTTGCATGCCTATGGCAACAGTAACCTATCCTCAACCTCTGATTTCCTCTTTAAAACAGATCAAAGATCATTTCTTGGCATTTCCTTTTGTGATCAAGAACACTCTCAACTTGCAAAACTCTCTCAAGCATTTCTGGAGCATTTCTGATCATCAAGGCAACATCCTAGTGTTAACTAAGCTTCAATAGGACCTTTGTAAGCTCCTAATTCAGTCTCTAATTCGTTCTTGCATCGATTAATTGCTAAAAGTCAAACTATTGTTCTTATGCTTTGACTTTCTGATTAAACAAGTTTTACTCAGTCATTTCTCAAATTGAAACCACATATATGTTGGTATTTATGTGGGAAACAAACCCTCAAAAGGGTATTCCCTGATTCCCACTATATGCATGCAAATTGTCGAGTCAAACGTGTTTCTAAAAAGTCAACAGAAGTGATTTTTGCAAGAATAAGCTTAGATGTTAATGTAAAGGACATGCAATCCGTTTGATCATCATAAATAACTTATAATACATGTAAGAATATGTTTTATCATAATAAACTCGACAATCTATAGTATAAATACGAATCGGAACCGAAAGTCCTATAAAACGACTATTTCGTAGACTATCGATTCGGATTCGTACATGCATGTTTGAGATCTGTATTGGAGAGTATTTTGAACCATTTTTATTTTGGTAAAACTTTCTGGAATTTTGTTGATTGAGTCTATACTTAGCCGATTCAAATGCATGTTTCCGATTTATACATAAAGTTGACTATTTTGCCCTTTTTGAGATAAAACGTGATTTTTGAAAAAGTGAAAGAGTATAAATCTTTATTTCTAATATATAAACTTGCACCGAAAATTTCGGATCAGTTGGTGGTCCAGATTTCGAGTTATGGCCATTAGCGTAAAACTATATCTTAAAGTTACATAAACGGCCCTCTTCGCGTATAACCTATTTCAGGCCACGTTTTGATATAAAACTTTTTACCCACTGATGTATTATAATATTTTGGGATTTTTGATGATTTTTAATTAATTTTTGGTTGAACGTATCTTAGATCGCTTAGTCGATTCGGTTTATGTCGGTTTTGACCGTTTAAGCCATAAAATGAGTTTTATACATCCTTTTGACCCGAAACCTTTTCCTACTGTTTTTATTTGTTGAATAAAGTATTTTAAGTATTCTGGAAATATAAAAATCTCAGCTTTTCTTTGAAAACCCGAAAACGCCCTTAAATCGCATTTTTAGCGTTTTAAGCGCATAGTAAGCGTTATACTCGTTTTAAACATATAAGACTTATACCTACTGATGTAATTAATATATTTTCATATAATAACAGTAAGTATAAGCATATGAACTCAGATTTCCAGTTTTGGCATTTTTAGCCCTTGTGAAATTACTAAAATACCCCTACGGTGCATAGTTTGATTTTAAATGACAAGTTTGGTATATGGGTCATACCCTACTGTTATAATATGTTAAATGAAGTATATTTACTGTATAAACCAGACCCAAAACTCAGATTTCTAATTTGACTCTTTTATAATCTTTAAATGACCAAAATGCCCTTCTAAGGCATAAATTGGGTTTTAAATTATTCCGGGCAATATAGAACATAACTTACTGATATTATATCGTATTTAAAGCATATTATCTCAGGGAACTTGCATTTGACTCTTTTGGCTACCCGTAACGCCCTTTTTGCGTTCGGTTCGGTTTACGTAACTAGTTTGCGTAAATTGACCGAAACGGGTCAAACGTTATCATTTTTATCTCAAAATCCAGGATGTATTTAGTATACCCATATTATACAAGTATTCAAGCTTGTCGGGTCTAAATCACATTCCATCCGGTCTTTCGCTTAATCGTGCGTTTAACCGTATCATCCTTAAAACTAACCGGTCAAAGCTTAGGCTTAATTAAAGACCCGTTAGTATTCTAATTGGTTATTTATACCATCGTTCCAGACTAGAGCTTTCCGGTAAATTGTACCTACGCTTACTTAGGAATACGGCTGAGTTATTATTCTTGCTATTTAAGACAGGAGCTAGCTCAGGTAAATACATTTTAACTTATTTTCCCTTATACGGGCTTGGGATACGGTATTATAAAAATACCGCTTGGTCGGGTGTAGAAACTGTTTAATCGGAGATGATTAAATTGCATAATCCCGTTTTAATCTGTGTTGATTGATAACAAATAACATTGGGGGTTAATGACCGTGTCCTGGATATCCTTGGCTCATTTTAAAAAGTGAATGGCCACGACGTAAGCACAAGGTGTAGGCAGAACACCTCCTGTTGCATATGTATAACGTATACTCACTCGTGAGATTATCTTCTTGTGAGATTATATTTGTGGTGTGTCGATTAATCTTGTCCGGCTTGTATTGTATAATCACCGGCCCTAAATGTTGGACAACCATGTAAATCGGATACAAGATTTTTATTAATAAAATTGTCCCAAGTATAAAGATTAATTTTGCCTCTGTGCATTTTAATCAATGTGTCAAGATATTTTGTGCCGTTTGCACTCGAATCACTTTTCAAACTCTTTTTCCAAAATGAGTCAGTTAATTGTATTTACCAGTGTAAACTGACGTATTTTTCCAAAAAGGTTAAGTGACAGGTACTATGCGTAATTGGCTGGGAGCTCAGGGCGTCACTAGGGAATCTTGCAAGTCCTAGATGCCTAAAGTCTATTGAACAGTTTTTCTTTTATTGATCCGCCTGTGGATCCTCTACTTTCCGTTGTAACACTTGATATTACTTATTTTCGGAATGTAATATATTTATCTTTTGCTTCCGCTGTGCATTTATATATTGTGTTGTTTGTCTATGATTATGCCAACTACGTCACTATACTCCCCACCGGGCCCACCGGTGACACGTGGAAAAATTGGGGTGTGACAATCCGCTAAGCATAGACTCAAGCAACAAAATTCCAGAAAGTTTTACCAAAATAAAAATGGTTCAAAATACTCTCCAATACAGATCTCAAACATGCATGTACGAATCCGAATCGATAGTCTACGAAATAGTCGTTTTATAAGACTTTCGGTTCCGATTCGTATTTTTACTAAGGATTGTCGAGTTTATTATGATAAAACATATTCTTATATGTATTACAAGTTATTTATGATGATCAAACAGATTGCATGTCCTTTACATTACCATCTAAGCTTATTTTTGCAAAAACAACTTCTGTTGACTTTTTAGAAACAAGTTTGACTCGACAATTTGCATGCATATAGTGGGAATCAGAGAATACCCTTTTGAGGGTTTGTTTCCCACATAAATACCAACAGATTTGTGGTTTCAATTTGAGAAATGACTGAGTAAAACTCGTTTAATCAGAAAGTCAAAGTATAAGAACAATCAGTTTGACTTTTACTAATAATCGATGCAAGAACGAATTAGAGACTGAATTAGAAGCTTACAAGAGTCCTATTGATGCTTAGCTAACACTAGGAATCGGCCTTGATGTCCAGAAATGCTCCAGAAAGTCTTGAGAGAGTTCTTGAGAGTTGAGAGCTTCTTGATCAAAATGCAAATGCCCAAGAAATGGTCTTTTGATCTGTCACACCCCGATTTCCACGTGTTCACCGGTGGGCCCGGTGGGGGATTACCGTGACGATGTTGGCAACAATATAGTCAAACCACACAATTATATAGTGCACAGCGGAAGCTTTAAAGATAAATACATATTTCAACCTCTGATGATAATATCAATGTATTACAGAAGTTGAGAATCCACAGTGGATCGAAAGTAGTAAAATATTGTCCATACAGATATCGCATCAAGTTTGCGAGACTATCTATGATGCTAAGGAAGCTAATACCGGCCCATTGCGTTAAGTACCTGCATTTAATCTTTTTGGGGAAAATACGTCAGTTTACACTGGTAAATACGTTCAACTGACACATTTGAAAATGTTTATTAAAATTGATTTGAATGCACAAGGCACAAACTCTTTTATAACTTGGGAAAATTATAATAATCTTGTGAACGTTTTACATGTTCTTTTATGCGTTCAGTAGCCCGGGTCGTGCCGGGTTAAAGATTAATTGACGCACCACATTGCGTAAAACCGTGGTATAAAAACCAACGGCTACGTCTTTTAAATTTTACATGTCGACAATATATACCGGGTGTACGCCTACACCGGGATGTCGATGGTCGTGGCCATTTCGTAAAATGATGCCAAGGATATCCGGGACAACGGTCAATAACCCCCCAAAGGCTTATAAGAAACAATACTGTTTAAATGAGCCGATTATATTTATCAATTAACCACCTAAGCGATGGTATCTTATAATGCTCAATCAAGCGGTATTAATATACCGTAACCCAAGCCCATATAGGGGAAATAAGTCAAAAGTATTTACCTTTGCAAGTATAAATCCTTAGTTAGATTAAATCGCCGATATCTTTTACCGGGGCTCCTAATCTGGAACGAAGGTTTTAATTAACCTCTTAGAATCCTAACGGGTCTTTATAGTGGCCGTAGCCTAGACCGGTTGGTTCCGGAATATAATTAAGGTTTAATCGCGCGAAAGGCGAAAACCGAGAATGGAATGTGATTCCGACCCAACAAGTTCAAAGACTTGTTTAATATGGGTTTATGGTTCACATTCTGGATTTTGGGGTTCAAATAATATTATTTGACCCGTATCGGCTAAATTATGAAAACTAGTTTCATAAGCCGAACCGTGCGCGCAATAGGCGAAACGGTGAACCATGTGAGTCCTACGCTTATTTCCTAAGTCAATATGCCTTAAATAGGTTGTGGTATCAGTAGGATACCTCCCGTAATGCCCGTAACGAGTTTAAGTTAAAATATCGCCCCGTAGGGGTTTATCGGTCATTTTAAAGATTTTTAAAAGGGCCTTCCGAGTCCTACAGGGAATCTGAGTTTCCCGAATAGCTTATAAAGCTTAAAATACTTTATTTATTATTTGAAACCAGTGGCAATTGGAATCGGGTCAAAAGACCTTGTAGAACTCATGTTTTGGCCAAAAAGGGCGTATTCGGTAATTACCGAACCGTAGCCATAACCGCAGGTTATGAGCGAGGTAAAATTTATTAAAAATCTTTAAAATTCCCAAAATATTAATTTATAACAATGGGTAAAAGATTTGGTGACGAAATCTTGGCTTAGATAGGCGTTATGCTAATTGCGCCGTTAATTACAAAAGTTTCTTAAAAGTGCGCCTTTTAGCATAACTCTCATTCTAGGCCTCGGATTGACGTGAAACTTTAGGGACATGCTTATAAATTAATAAGCAAGGTTCTGGTCCGTTCACGTGTCCGAAATACTCGTTTTATTTTAAAAAGGCCGTTACGGTCAACTTTTAGGCGAATGACGGAAATGCGCAAAAGACTCGGATAACTCATGAACCGATCACAGAGGTTTATACCAATATGTGACCTGGTCCTAAGAGAGTCTTAAGGCATATCTATACCTCACTAAAACGGGTCAGAACTGAAGTCAAAGCAAAAGTCAAACTTTTGCGACATTCGGCTCCGAACCGGTTCAATATAGCAAATGATCGATTCAAACGAGCGCAAACAAGTTTATATACTTATTATCGTATTTTATGAGTTTCAAAACAGGTTCCATAACATATACATTACAGGTTATGCGTAAATCGCTAAAATAGCTTTCTATTGACTTTTTAACCGCACGTTTGACTCGATATTTGACATAGTTAGAGTGGTGATCAGGGGGAACCTTTTTAGAGGTTTATTACCCACATAAATACCAACTCATAACCATTTTTGATTCGTCATAAGACTGAACCATTTGCAAGATATTGTAATGACAACCGTTAGTTACGACGGTTGCGTTTATGAGCTATAACTATGGAAATGTGAAACCAAAATGGTTATGAACGACTTACAGAAGTGTGTTCTTGCTTATAGAGCAGAGATGAGGACTTGAGAGCACTTAGAATGATCAGAGATGTGAGTTTGAGTTGTGTGATGTAACACCTCGAAAAATTTCGTCCAATAATGTCTTGACACGTGTCATAAGGTTCCGGTATGTGAAAACATACTTTAGAGGGACTAAAAGTGACAAACAGTGAAAACTATGGAACGTAAGGGTCCTAAGTGTCAACAATGGATAAATAGACTCTATGATAACCCTACATAATGTTTATAACCTTAAACGGATGGTTCATGGGTCATACGACGCGGAAATTGCACAAAAGTGAGAAATTGCAAACTATAGGGGCCAAAAGTGACAACATGTTGAATTTATACCTCTGAGTGAACTTCTGGCAGACCCGAAGCTTTGTAAAGCTAAAATATACTCACTAGAATATGTGGTAAAAATTTCATGAAGTTTCGTCAACGTATGAGAAAGTTATGGCCAAAACCGTACTTAAGGGACTAAAAGCGTCAACGTCGAATTTCATGGCTTTTCGGTTGAGCGCAAAGTTATCCGAGGACATTACCATGTTGGTAAATGTCCTAAGGTTCTTAAAAACCAAGTTTGGGGGTTTACGAGTCAAAATAAGCAGCCGAAACATCGCGTGCAAGTTCAGGGACCAAAGCTGTCAAAGTTGGAAAGTTGTTGGGTCTGCAGAACCCCAGGCGGCCCGCCTGGGATACCTAAAGCGGGCCGCGTGAGACCACCAGTATCAGAAATTCGCGAAAATTGTATTTTATGTCCAAATTTGAAGTGCATACCAGCTGTGGCCACCTCCAAATGCTCCAATTAGCTTCCTTGCATGCCTAGGCTACTGAGAAACTTGCTACACCTCTGATTTCTTCCATAAAACTGATCAAAAGTTCATTTTCTTGAACACTTGCATTGCATCAAGAACACTCTCAACTTTCAAAACTCTCTCAAGCATTTCTGGAGCATCTCTGGACATCAAGGCCGATTCCTAGTGTTAGCTAAGCTTCATTAGGACCTTTGTAAGCCTCTATAACATTCTATAATTCGTTCTTGCATTGATTAATCGCTAAAAGTCAAACCGTTGTTCTTGAACTTTGACTTTCTGATTAAACGAGTTCTACTCTGTCATTTCTCAAATTGAAACCACTGATGTGTTGGTATTCATGTGGGAAACAAACCCTCAGAAGGGTATTCTCTGATTCCCACTTTATGCATGCCGATTGTCGAGTCAAACTTGTTTCTAAAAAGTCAACAGAAAATATTTTTGCAAAAATAAGCTTAGATGGTAATGTAAAGGACATGCAATCTGTTTGATCATCATAAATAACTTATAATACATGTAAGAATATGTTTTATCATAATAAACTCGACAAATCTTTAGTATAAATACGAATCGGAACCGAAAGTCTTGTAAAACGACTATTTCGTAGACTATCGATTCGGATTCGTACATGCATGTTTGAGATCTGTATTGGAGAGTATTTTGAACCATTTTTATTTTGATAAAACTCTCTGGAATTTTGTCGCTTGAGTCTATACTTAGCCGATTCATTTGCATGTTTCCGATTATGTTTAAAAGTTGACTATTTTGCCCTTTTTGATATAAAACATGATTTTTGGAAAAGTGAAAGAGTAGAAATCTTTATTTCTAATATATAAACTTGCACCGAAAATTTCGGATCAGTTGGTGGTCCAGATTTTGAGTTATGGCCATTAGCGTAAAACTATGTTCTTAAGTTACATAAACGGCCCTTTTCGCGTATAACCTATTTCTGGCCACGTTTTGATATAAAACTTTTTACCCACTGATGTATTATAATATTTTGGGATTTTTGATGATTTTTATTTAATTTTTGGCTGATCGTATCTTAGATCGCTTAGTCGATTCGGTTTATGTCGGTTTTGACCGTTAAAACCATAAAATGAATTTTATACCTTCTTTTGACCCGAAACCTTTTTCTACTGATTTTATATGTTAAATAAATTATTTTAAGTATTCTGGAAATATAAAAAATCTCAGTTTTCTTTGAAAACCCGAAAACGCCCTTAAATCGCATTTTTAGCGTTTTAAGCGCATAGTAAGCGTTATACTCGTTTTAAACATATAAGACTTATACCTACTGATGTAATTAGTATATTTTCATATAATGACAGTAAGTATAAGTATATGAACTCAGATTTCCAGTTTTGGCATTTTTAGCCCTTGTGAAATTACTAAAATACCCCTGCGGTGCATAGTTTGATTTTAAATGACAAGTTTGGTATATGGGTCATACCCTACTGTTATAATATGTTAAATGAAGTATATTTACTGTATAAACCAGACCCGTAACTCAGATTTACAATTTTACTCTTTTATAATCTTTTAAATAACCAAAATGCCCTTCTAAGGCATAAATTGAGTTTAAAACTATTCGGGGCATAATAGAACATAACTTACTGATATTATGTCATATTTAAGGCATAATTATCTCAGGGAACTTGCATTTGACTTGTTTGGCTACCCGTAACGCCCTTTTTGCGTTCGGTTCGGGTTACGTCACTAGTTTGCGTAAATTGACCGAAACGGGTCAAACGTTATCATTTTTATCTCAAAATCCAGGATGTATTTAGTATACCCATATTATACGAGTATTCAAGCTTGTCGGGTCTAAATCACATTCCATCCGGTCTTTCGCTTAATCGTGCGTAAACCGTATCATCCTTAAAACTAACCGGTCAAAGCTTAGGCTTAATTAAAGACCCGTTAGTATTCTAATTGGTTATTTATACCATCGTTCCAGACTAGAGCTTTCCGGTAAATTGTACCTACGCTTACTTAGGAATACGGCTGAGTTATTATTCTTGCTATTTAAGACAGGAGCTAGCTCAGGTAAATACATTTTAACTTATTTTCCCTTATACGGGCTTGGGATACGGTATTATAAAAATACCGCTTGGTCGGGTGTAGAAACCTTTTAATCGGAGATGATTAAATTGCATAATCCCGTTTTAATCTGTATTGATTGATAACAAATAACATTGGGGGTTAATAACCGTGTCCTGGATATCCTTGGCTCATTTTAAAAAGTGAATGGCCACGACGTAAGCACAAGGTGTAGACAGAACACCTCCTGTTGCATATGTATAACGTATACTCACTCGTGAGATTTTCTTCTTGTGAGATTATATTTGTGGTGTGTCGATTAATCTTGTCCGGCTTGTATTGTATAATCACCGGCCCTAAATGTTGGACAACCATGTAAATCGGATACAAGATTTTTATTAATAAAATTGTCCCAAGTATAAAGATTAATTTTGCCTCTGTGCATTTTAATCAATGTGTCAAAATAATTTGTGCCGTTTGCACTCAAATCACTTTTCAAACTCTTTTTCCAAAATGAGTCAGTTAATTGTATTTACCAGTGTAAACTGACGTATTTTTCCAAAAGGTTAAGTGACAGGTACTATGCGTAATTGGCTGGGAGCTCGGGGCGTCACTAGGGAATCTTGCAAGTCCTAGATGCCTATAGTCTATTGAACAGTTATCTTTTATTGATCCGCCTGTGGATCCTTTACCTTCCGTTGTAATACTTTGACATTACTTATATTCGGAATGTAATATATTTATCTTCTGCTTCCGCTGTGCATTTATATATTGTGCTGTTTGTCTATGATGATGCCAACTACGTCACTATACTCCCCACCGGGCCCACCGGTGACACGTGGAAAATTGGGGTGTGACAGGTTGGTATCAGAGCCAACATTGAGTGAATTAAACACTAGCTTTTGTGTTTAATCTCAATGACACAATTGCACATTCCTAAATCTTCTGAGTCTAGACTTAACATAGGAATACTCCCGATTCTAATCTGGAATTTACTGCTTCCGATTATTTTTATATTGGATACGTCGTCAAGCGAAGAAGCCGTAATAGGAGTTCTCCACACCGGAGCCCGAGATGCTGAGTCTCGTACCGCGGCTAAAATGGAACGAACATACAAGGAGAAAGCATTCAGAAATGAGATGAAGAAGAAACTCCTTTTACTGAAAGTCGTTTTCCTTATTAGTCCTTATAAGGACATAATTATGTTTTAATGCCTACGGGCCAAACTTATTTAAACATCCATTAGTGATGTAGTGCCTACGGGCCAAACTTATTAAACATCCATTAGTGATGTAGTGCCTGCGGGCCAAACTTATTAAACATCCAATAGTGATGTAGCGCCTACGGGCCATACTAATTGTCATATAAGAAAGAAGGCAGTGGTGGTCTATGACTCCCTGTCAAGAAAAGGTAATGAACTTTGATTCACACCTAAATGCCTTGATCCCAGACGATCATGGCTTATAAATTAAACTTGTCCGCGTGACTAAGCCTTTTGTGCTATTACTAAATGCCTTGATCCCAGACGATCATGGCTTATAAATTAAACTTGTCCGCGTGACTAAGCCTTTTGTGCTATTACTAAATGCCTTGATCCCAGACGATCATGGCTTATAAATTAAACTTGTCCGCGTGACTAAGCCTTTTGTGCTATTACTAAATGCCTTGATCCCAGACGATCATGGCTTATAAATTAAACTTGTCCGCGTGACTAAGCCTTTTGTGCTATTACTAGATGCCTTGATCCCAGACGATCATGGCTTATAAATTAAACTTGTCCGCGTGACTAAGCCTTTTGTGCTATTACTAAATGCCTCGATCCCAGACGATCATGGCTTATAAATTAAACTTGTCCGCGTGACTAAGCCTTTTGTGCTATTACTAAATGCCTCGATCCCAGACGATCATGGCTTATAAATTAAACTTGTCCTCGTGACTAAGCCTTTTGTGCTATTACTAAATGCCTCGATCCCAGACGATCATGGCTTATAAATTAACTTGTCTACGTGACTAGGCCATTTGTGCTATTATTAACTTATAAATTAGGATTTATGATAAAATCCTGAATAAAATAAATATCCTTCCTTCCCTGCCAGTAGGCATTTTTTTTAAAAAAGAATCTTAAAGGTGAAATCTAGCCTACGCGGCCAAGATGGTGAACCCCACCCAAGGGATTCAGATCCTTGTTAACACCTAAGAACGTGTTAGCACTCCTGACAAATGTGATTCGATAAATCACAACAATCAAACTTATATTGGATTCTTCCAATTTTCTTATCTAGCCTAGTGATTTAGAAATCATGGCTTGTGTCATCCTATAAGATGATCACATTATAAACATCCGATAGTGATGAAGTGCCTCCGGGCTAAACTTGTTGTCCGATAAGACAACGACAGTGGTGGTCTTTGACCTCCTGTCTAAAGTGTTGGACCAGGTCCAAGCATAATAGTCGGTAGGATCCATACGATCTCGACTAATAGCATCTAAGAAGATGATCATATTATAACCATCCCTCAAGAGGGGAACGCCCACGGGCTATGCCTATTGTCCTAAAGGACAAAAGACAGTTGAAGTCTACAACTCCCTGTCAATAGAAGGTAATGAATGTGATTCGAACCTTAAATGCCTCGATTCTCTGAAATCATGGCTTACAAAAATTTAGAACTGTCCTTGTGACTAGGCCTTATGCGCCACTTTAATATCCTTAATGTTTTATAACTAGGATAAATTATAATGGAAAATACTAATTAAATATAACTAACAAGTTAACCAATATGGTTTATATTACCATGGTTGATAAATCGTCAAAGATGATGATTCCATAACAATCTCTGAATAAATCATTGTTAATAATTATGTAGCAATCAAACTACATGGCTGGATTAGATGAAGTTAACAGTCGTGTGAAGGAGAGCAATGATACTACCGGAATTAATGTAACTGGAGCAGAACTGCAGGCAATAATAGATTATGCTGTTACTCGAGCTCTCGATCGACAGAATGATGAATCAAATGATACCCACTCCAAGACTCTATCTATGGCTCGTAGTAAGCTCCCTCCTGAAACACATGAGTCAAGGAAGGACGATGACCATAACTTGTCAATCAAAGGAGTGTTCCGTCTAGACAAGTTGTGTTTCATCAAGAGGCACCAGTTAAGACCTGTTCATATAAATATTTTGTCTCCTGCAAGCCTAGAGACTTTACAGGAGAAAATGGGGCCATCGATTGCATGACATGGCTCGATGAGATGGACGCTGTTGTTGACATCAGCGGTTGTGCGGAGCAAGATGTTGTGAAATTTGTTTCACAATCATTTAAAGGAGAAGCGTTGGCATGGTGGAGATCATTGCTCCAAGCCACGGGGAAAGTTCTACTCTACAACTTATCTTGGGGTCAATTTGTTGCTTTAGTCAAGGAAAACTATTGCCCTCAGCATGAAGTAGAAAAGATAGAATCAGACTTCTTGACTTTGGTCATGAAAGATTTGAATTGTCCGGCATATGTGACAAGTTTCAACACTATGTCCCGCCTAGTTCCTTATCTAGTCACCCCTGAACCTAAACGTATAGCGCGTTTCATTGGAGGCCTAGCACCAGAGATAAAAGGAAATGTTAAGCATCTAGGCCAACCACATATAGGTCCGCGGTGGACTTATCCTTATCTCTCACCTTAGATGCAATCAGACTTAAGTCTGTTAAGGCTTCTGGCGAGAGAAGAAGGGAAAGAGAGGAGGAAAACTCTCATCAAACTATCAAGAAGAAGAAGGGAAGCTCGGAACATGGGAAAGATTCCGAGTTTAGGAAGAACTCGAGTCAGTCTGATAACAGACCCAAATGCAATAACTGCAAGAAGCAGCATTTTGGAAGATGTACAATAGACCCACGCGCTAAATTGTGTGGAATTTGCAAGACCAAAGGCCACAAAACCTTAGATTGCAAGGGGTTAAAGAACGCCACATGCTACAACTGTAACGAGGAAGGGCACATCAAAACCAACTGCCCAAAGCTTATAAAGAAGCCTGAGAGGCCAGAAAAACAAATGCATGAGTCTTCCGGATGAATGCCAGGAAGGATAACTATATAGCAGGTACTTTTCCTTATCAAGCAGTTTATGCAGAAATTTAATTGATACTGACACATGTGATTCAATAATGAACGAGCACTGTTGAGAACTGTTGTCTCCATCTTAGTAGGACTTCGGTCATTTTATACGAAGAAGGAACTGGCCGATGATACTTTAGAAAATGCTTCAACAAACCTTAGATGGATATTTTATATCTAAATAGGAATCACTCCTTTCTGATATTCCTATGGCAAGCTTTCAAGCTACCTAAATTCTTTAATATAATAAAGACAGATGTGACGTTTTGATCCTCTGTCAGAAAGGTAATGGACTAGGTCCAAACCTTTGATGCCATTGATGGTCTTTTGCGACCTAGGCTAAGTAATATTAATATATTTTAAATAACGTTCATTAAGAATGTTAGTGCTATAATAGCCTGTATAGGAGATTGACACCATGGTTAGTATATATTAAGGCCATCAGAGTGAAAAATAGCAGTTGTTGGATTTCAACTAAGAAATTGTTTTATTGGTATTAGGAACCAATATCGAGTATGGCAAACTCGGGTAAGATAACAGTCAATCGCGCCATTGATGACGCGACGCATGCTAATGATGCTGAAATTGTAAACCTTAGAATTTCCAAAAATGTTCTTCAAAATATGATAGACGCAGCCGTTGGAAAAGCTGTGAAGAAGGCTGTGAAAAAGTTAAAGGAGCCCCATGCTACTCGGTCCAAGTTTTATCTAGGACCACATTTCCTTGCTCTTAAGGAGGATCTCGTTCATGCCTCGGATGCAAAGGATGAACTAAAAAGGAAAAGGGAGGTAGATAACTCCCAGAGTTCTAAGAAAAAGAACAAACAAAAGTCTGACAAGAAACCAGTATGTGAGACCTGCAAGAAGCGCCATTATGGGAAATGCAGGTTCGAACTAAGATCCAAATCACAGCCCAGAGTTTGTGGGATCTGCAAGTCTAAGGGACATAAAGCATTGGACTGTAAGGACATGAAGAATGCAGTTTGTTTTGGGCTGTAATGAGAAAGGCCACATCAAGACTACGTGCCCTAAATATGTCAAAGGAAATGCGGCGGAGGAAGTAAAGCCAAAAATTGAAAGCGCCTAAGTGCCTAAGCTGGCCCCTAAATAATGACATCAGGTACAATTCCTTGTCGTTTTATCAGTAATTTAAATGCTAAGGGTTTTATTTTGGTTCGGATACCAGTAAATCCTTCGTAAACTATAAGTATATCAGATTTTTTTTTAAACTCTTCATAAGGACTCCATATATTAAATATGAGGTATAAGTTACCAATGGAATCTTTAATGACCTCTCTCGCATCCTCGGAGAAAATCCTTTCATAAGAATCTGGAGTACTCTTCCCCAGAAAGAGTACGACAATATATATTATTTATTTTATTTTATTATTTTTCTCATTGTTTTCTATCGTCTGCGAATGCCAAACTATGTTTGATAAGAGTGCCATATGAGGATTTGCGTATCCTAGTGCGTCCCATAGATTACTTCCATGCCTGATCAGTATGGAGGTTTAATGCATGGGATCCCCGAAGATATCCCAATAGTCATATTGTACTAAAGTAGACTAGTAGTGTTCAAAGAAGATATCCTATATAAAAAATGTCCTTATAAGTATCTCTACTTAGGGCATCTTTGCAATGGTAAAGGGAATGTGTCATTTATCTGACACCGACAGCGATAGGTGAGCCAAAGCCTGAGAGTACGGAAATCTCTGACATCTTTATGTGTCATAATTAGCTTCCTTATAAGAATTACCATGTTCACCTCTTGAGAGGCAAGTAGAGTTAAGATCTATATCCCATTTCGGGTTATTCTATTATGAAACCTTCAAGGTAGCTAGTACCATCATTGGAAGAATCGAAACCCCGAATAAGTAAGTTTTAAAGTAAAGGATTCATATAGCCTAACTCGATATCCTGAAGAAATCGGTATTGTTAATTAAGAAAGAAGGTTCATTCTGCTGATGCATTGAATACCACAACCCAAATTAGGCAACAATTAAGAATTTTCATCAGCTGCCCAGGATCGTCGATTGTTCGACTAACTGTGAGAATTAACTATCCCTTAAGATTAGTTTTAAGTAATGGTTGGAAGAACCATCTCACATTAAGATAAGCATTTCTATAATAGTGATGTATAAGTATCAAGGCTACTCCTTTGGGACCTTGCTGAGATGGAATGTTAATTATCTATTGCTAAATAGAAGATTGGTAAGTCCAATCATCCGGTCTGATAGTTGCCTTGGAAACAACGAATAAGATCAGGCAAATCCATGATCATCTGTAAGATTGCCGGTTTTGGCAGAAAAATCAAAGAGTTGTGAAAATAGCAACCCTCCTAAGTCCTTGTTAAGAAATAAGGTTCATCAAAGACATCACTCTGGAAGGGTGTGCCAAATTAATAAGTATCAGGCTAGTTAAACTCTGATTATAAAAATCATTCGAAGGAATCGAATGTATCATAGATCATATAACCTATGAGCTAAAAGCCTATTTGAGGAGCTTAGAGGAGCTCGCGATGTATTGCACCCTAAGGATTAAGGGATATGTTTCGCCAATAAGTCAAGAAGCACTATCACATAACGGTTGGAAGACTTGTGATATAATGATAAACCCGTATCGAATACGGATCCATGGCGCAAGGATTTTCACGTCAAAGTAGGTGAAAAAGTGTTACTTAAGGTATCACCTTGGAAAGGTGTGATGCGATTTGGAAAGAAAGGCAAGCTAAGCCCGAGGTACATAGGCCTTTCGAGATAATCGAACGTGTCGGGGCAGTTGCTTACAAGTTAAACTTGCCTGAAGAACTTAGCGCTATTCATAATGTGTTCCACATCTGTAATTTGAAGAAGTGTTTCGCTGACGAATCACTGGTTATACCGCATACAGATATACACATAGACGAGAGTCTAAAGTTTGTGGAAAAACCTTTGTCGATTGAGGATCGACAGGTGAAGAAGCTTCGAAGGAAGCATGTGCCTATTGTTAAGGTCAAATGGGATGCCCGTAGAGGACCCGAATATACGTGGGAAGTGGAATCCACGATGAAAGAGAAATATCCCCATTTGTTTCAGTAAATCTCGGGGTCGAGATTTCTTTTAAGGGGGTGAGGATGTAACACCTCGAAAAATTTTGTCCAATAATGTCTTGACACGTGTCATAAGGTTCCGGTATGTGAAAACATACTTTAGAGAGACTAAAAGTGACAAACAGTGGAAACTATGGAACGTAAGGGTCCTAAGTGTCAACAATGGATAAATAGACTCTATGATAACCCTACATAATGTTTATAACCTTAAACGGATGGTTCATGGGTCATACGACGCGGAAATTGCACAAAAGTGAGAAATTGCAAACTATAGGGGCCAAAAGTGACAACATGTTGAATTTATACCTCTGAGTGAACTTTTGGCAGACCCGAAGCTTTGTAAAGCTAAAATATACTCACTAGAATATGTGGTAAAAATTTCATGAAGTTTCGTCAACGTATGAGAAAGTTATGGCCAAAACCGTACTTAAGGGACTAAAAGCGTCAACGTCGAATTTCATGGCTTTTCGGTTGAGCGCAAAGTTATCCGAGGACATTACCATGTTGGTAAATGTCCTAAGGTTCTTAAAAACCAAGTTTGGGGGTTTACGAGTCAAAATAAGCAGCCGAAACATCGCGTGCAAGTTCAGGGACCAAAGCTGTCAAAGTTGGAAAGTTGTTGGGTCTGCAGAACCCCAGGCGGCCCGCCTGGGATACCTAAAGCGGGCCGCGTGAGACCACCAGTATCAGAAATTCGCGAAAATTGTATTTTATGTCCAAATTTGAAGTGCATACCAGCTGTGGCCACCTCCAAATGCTCCAATTAGCTTCCTTGCATGCCTAGGCTACTGAGAAACTTGCTACACCTCTGATTTCTTCCATAAAACTGATCAAAAGTTCATTTTCTTGAACACTTGCATTGCATCAAGAACACTCTCAACTTTCAAAACTCTCTCAAGCATTTCTGGAGCATCTCTGGACATCAAGGCCGATTCCTAGTGTTAGCTAAGCTTCATTAGGACCTTTGTAAGCCTCTATAACATTCTATAATTCGTTCTTGCATTGATTAATCGCTAAAAGTCAAACCGTTGTTCTTGAACTTTGACTTTCTGATTAAACGAGTTCTACTCTGTCATTTCTCAAATTGAAACCACTGATGTGTTGGTATTCATGTGGGAAACAAACCCTCAGAAGGGTATTCTCTGATTCCCACTTTATGCATGCCGATTGTCGAGTCAAACTTGTTTCTAAAAAGTCAACAGAAAATGTTTTTGCAAAAATAAGCTTAGATGGTAATGTAAAGGACATGCAATCTGTTTGATCATCATAAATAACTTATAATACATGTAAGAATATGTTTTATCATAATAAACTCGACAAATCTTTAGTATAAATACGAATCGGAACCGAAAGTCTTGTAAAACGACTATTTCGTAGACTATCGATTCGGATTCGTACATGCATGTTTGAGATCTGTATTGGAGAGTATTTTGAACCATTTTTATTTTGATAAAACTCTCTGGAATTTTGTCGCTTGAGTCTATACTTAGCCGATTCATTTGCATGTTTCCGATTATGTTTAAAAGTTGACTATTTTGCCCTTTTTGATATAAAACATGATTTTTGGAAAAGTGAAAGAGTAGAAATCTTTATTTCTAATATATAAACTTGCACCGAAAATTTCGGATCAGTTGGTGGTCCAGATTTTGAGTTATGGCCATTAGCGTAAAACTATGTTCTTAAGTTACATAAACGGCCCTTTTCGCGTATAACCTATTTCTGGCCACGTTTTTGTGACATTTGTGCTTGTAGTCATTGTAAACAGTTCGGTTATCAATGAAATAAAGTTATTTGATCCCAATGTTTGTTTATTCATGTTTGATGTTTTTCATGTTTTGGCTTTTATTCGATTTCAAACTCTATATTGTTTTCTGGAGGATTATATGCAAACTGGTACGAAAACGTAATCAGTTAAATGCGACAAATACTCCGGAACATCAATTTATGCTTAACATACCTTAAATAACCCTTACATAACTTAGAAATAAGTTTTGAAGGCTTTGGTATGGCAAAATCTAGTTTATTCGCTTACAGGGACTAAAATTGACAACCTGCGAAAGTATGCCAATCTGAACTGTAACGGACATTCCGGAACTTGATCCTAAGTTAAACACACCTTAAATATCCTTTACATAGCTTAGAAATAGGCTTTGAGGGGTTTGGTGTGCTAAAATAAACTTTATGCCCATTAAGGGACTAAAAGCGTCAAAAAGTGCATAAGTTTGCACTTTCACGCATATCTTACGTTCTGAATACTTCCGGACATCCAAAAATTCATGTAAGCATTAAAATATTATGTCTTAATGTTTGGCATGAGAAAAATCCATTCGTCGCGCAATTTGGATCGTTTTTCGCGCTTATGCGCATTCCGTCGTAATTAAGCGAACATCGCGATCGTACGACCAAACGAACTGACATCCGAGATATTTTTGAGCATGTTTTGAGTCCCCTATACTTTAACTTTATTTTAGAGCCTTGAAATGAGGTTAACGGGGCTTAAACGTGTCAAAAATGGGCCGAAACGCATGTTTCTAAGCTGCAGGGACCAAAAGTGACAAATCTGTCAAAGTTTGCTCAGGCGGGGCGCGTAAGGATTCCCCCAAACTTTAGGCGGGGCGCGTGAGGTCCCCAGATGCGAAAAAATGCTGAAAACAGCTATATGCAGCTGTCTTGCACTCAAAAACCCATTGCAAATGGTATTTTCAAATCAAGGGACTGAAACAATGGACTCAAATGGTTTTTAAAAACTATGGGAACACATGGATGGCCAAGATCGAAGCACGTTTATTGAGGAACGATCCTAACGGTCTTGGTTTTCCTATAAATACCCCACCCTTCTCACTCTTTTCTTCACACCTTGATCAAATCTGCTCTAAGTGGAGGCAACCACCATTGTGGAGGCCACCTACCTGAGTATATTTGATCATTCTTCCATTCTTGGACCCGTTGTAAGTATTCTTTCGTTCTTTTATTGCTTTTCGAGTCCGAAAGTCAAACTTTGTTTGACTTTCTGCATTGACCAGTTTATGGTCAATGCGAAGTTCGTTTGAACTTCATAACGTGAGCGTAATCACGTTGGTTATAGTCCCTAGCGACTATACCTACTGATTACCACGTTATCTAGGCTTAGTGACGAGTCGTAGTTTCGGTCAAAATGCGTTTTCTTGCGCATTTTGTAACCAAACTACTTTAGGGTATTAAAACCGTTTGTTTTAATACCAAACCTGTTTTCTAAACATGTTCTAGCATGTTTAGCTCGCCGCTTTTAGATTTGTGCTTGTTTAGGGTCGTAAAGGTAAGCGATCTAATCGATCGCTTATGCTTACGAACCCGACCCATTTGGTCGATCATTAGGATCCGACCAAACACATTAGGTGACCATAGTATATAGGGGATAACCTTTCAAGGTTATACCTTATGGTCACGCCGTTTAAGTAGTTGTATGATAGGTAATGTATGTGCCTTAGGTAAATTACCAAAATACCCTTTTTACACTAAAATTCATTTTAAACTTATGTAACATAATTTTTGACACCTAAACTGATTTAGCAACAATATTAAGTGTGTTAAGGCATATCTTGCTTGTCATAGGGCTAGTTAGGCGTTTCAAGCGCGTTTTACGCAAACGACGCGTTAAAGTAGCATAAGCTACCTAAGCGGGTCGTAACAGGTCAAAAGCACTTAGGTAAGGTTTCGTTTTGGTATGAAGGCTTTGTCAAACCATATTACATAAGTTCCCACACTTATTTGGTTTGCGAACCCTCGTACTACCCGATCCTTCGATAGGTCCGGTTATTAATATAGATGCCTTTATAGGTGCCGTTTGATTCCGTGATCTGCTAGCATTGCTTGGTGGTTGTTCTACGACTTCTAAGCAATCTCAAGTGAGTACATAGTCCCCTCTTTTACTGTTTTCCAAACATTTTGGGGTGAAACACATGTGCCTACTTGTTACTTTCGTGTTTTTCTTGTTTTCACATCATATGCTTGCTATGTTCTTTAGTACACTCGTAGTACATGATTTCATTACTTTGTTTTGCTACGTATGTTAACTTAACATGCTAGCGCATTGATTTACATTACATTACTTTGCTTAATATGTTACATGGCATATTAGCACATTGATTTACATGACTTTTCTGCTTTGTATGATTACTTGGCATACTTAGCACATTGTTTTCCCTTAACTTGCTTACATTTGGTATGACATTTGGTATGCATAAACGGTTCTTTACTACATTCATTAACATTAGCTACGCCGCTCGGTAGTAAGTAATGGTACCATAGGACTTGACAAATCCCGTTCCTGACATCCTGGGTTGGTGTGGATGTAAGGAATGACTGAATCCGTGAACATTTTACTTTGATAACCTTTACTCTAAGGTTATCCTGCTGTCTCAAGGCTTGAATGTAATGCGTTTAACTTACCGCATAAATGTTTGTATCAATAAAACAAGTTTTCTACTTTGCAAAACATAACTTTTTGATTTACTCAAAATACCTTGTTTTGGTTCATTATTACTTATGGTTAAGTATTCTCATTTTGTTACTTACCATACATAACTTTTGCTTACACATAACTAGATGACTATACTTTGGACTTTTAAACATATGACAATGGTTAGACAAGGACAATTGATGATTGGTTTAAACATGGACTTTATACATGGGTGGTTGAGTAACGGTATGGGTGTAGTACGATACAAACATGGTGGATACACCGCTGGTACTTCCTATACATAAGAGCTTGTAT
This sequence comes from Helianthus annuus, assembly GCF_002127325.2. Lineage (NCBI taxonomy): Eukaryota > Viridiplantae > Streptophyta > Magnoliopsida > Asterales > Asteraceae > Helianthus > Helianthus annuus. The sequence continues at coordinate 3,253,058 of NC_035446.2, forward strand.
TGTACTACATGTCGTAGCGTTATTTAAATCATTCACTTTGGACTTGTACATTTTGCACAAATAACATATTTTTCACAAGACATTGTTTTACAAAACAGTTTGTTGTATACAAACTCATTTTTACTTGGTTATTCATTTAACCCTACATCATTCTTTTTAACTATACATATCTATTATTGAATTTCAAACAATTTTATAAAACAAAACCTCTTACAAGGATCATGACTGACTTTTGTTAAACCTTTCTTTTTCTAAACTTATAAGTCATGAATCCTATTTTCACAAAACCTATGTTACTCACTGGCATTTTTATGCTAACGTACTTATTTTCACATGTGTTTCAGGAGCAAACGCGTAGGATGAACGTGACACGCTAGGGTGGACTTGGGCCTTAGTGACTTTAAAATGAAGCTAGTACTAATTAAAACTTGCTGTGTACTCTATGTTTCAGTTGTTTCTAGGCAATGTACCTCTTTTATTGATAAATAAAATATAACTTTAAATGCCATGGTTGTGAAACAATAATTCTGTTACAACACTCCCCGATGTTTCCGCCACGATTTGATGTTTTACGTGGTCGGGGTGTGACAGTTTTGATATAAAACTTTTTACCCACTGATGTATTATAATATTTTGGGATTTTTGATGATTTTTATTTAATTTTTGGCTGATCGTATCTTAGATCGCTTAGTCGATTCGGTTTATGTCGGTTTTGACCGTTAAAACCATAAAATGAGTTTTATACCTTCTTTTGACCCGAAACCTTTTTCTACTGATTTTATATGTTAAATAAATTATTTTAAGTATTCTGGAAATATAAAAAATCTCAGTTTTCTTTGAAAACCCGAAAACGCCCTTAAATCGCATTTTTAGCGTTTTAAGCGCATAGTAAGCGTTATACTCGTTTTAAACATATAAGACTTATACCTACTGATGTAATTAGTATATTTTCATATAATGACAGTAAGTATAAGTATATGAACTCAGATTTCCAGTTTTGGCATTTTTAGCCCTTGTGAAATTACTAAAATACCCCTGCGGTGCATAGTTTGATTTTAAATGACAAGTTTGGTATATGGGTCATACCCTACTGTTATAATATGTTAAATGAAGTATATTTACTGTATAAACCAGACCCGTAACTCAGATTTACAATTTTACTCTTTTATAATCTTTTAAATAACCAAAATGCCCTTCTAAGGCATAAATTGAGTTTAAAACTATTCGGGGCATAATAGAACATAACTTACTGATATTATGTCATATTTAAGGCATAATTATCTCAGGGAACTTGCATTTGACTTGTTTGGCTACCCGTAACGCCCTTTTTGCGTTCGGTTCGGGTTACGTAACTAGTTTGCGTAAATTGACCGAAACGGGTCAAACGTTATCATTTTTATCTCAAAATCCAGGATGTATTTAGTATACCCATATTATACGAGTATTCAAGCTTGTCGGGTCTAAATCACATTCCATCCGGTCTTTCGCTTAATCGTGCGTAAACCGTATCATCCTTAAAACTAACCGGTCAAAGCTTAGGCTTAATTAAAGACCCGTTAGTATTCTAATTGGTTATTTATACCATCGTTCCAGACTAGAGCTTTCCGGTAAATTGTACCTACGCTTACTTAGGAATACGGCTGAGTTATTATTCTTGCTATTTAAGACAGGAGCTAGCTCAGGTAAATACATTTTAACTTATTTTCCCTTATACGGGCTTGGGATACGGTATTATAAAAATACCGCTTGGTCGGGTGTAGAAACCTTTTAATCAGAGATGATTAAATTGCATAATCCCGTTTTAATCTGTATTGATTGATAACAAATAACATTGGGGGTTAATGACCGTGTCCTGGATATCCTTGGCTCATTTTAAAAAGTGAATGGCCACGACGTAAGCACAAGGTGTAGACAGAACACCTCCTGTTGCATATGTATAACGTATACTCACTCGTGAGATTTTCTTCTTGTGAGATTATATTTGTGGTGTGTCGATTAATCTTGTCCGGCTTGTATTGTATAATCACCGGCCCTAAATGTTGGACAACCATGTAAATCGGATACAAGATTTTTATTAATAAAATTGTCCCAAGTATAAAGATTAATTTTGCCTCTGTGCATTTTAATCAATGTGTCAAAATAATTTGTGCCGTTTGCACTCAAATCACTTTTCAAACTCTTTTTCCAAAATGAGTCAGTTAATTGTATTTACCAGTGTAAACTGACGTATTTTTCCAAAAGGTTAAGTGACAGGTACTATGCGTAATTGGCTGGGAGCTCGGGGCGTCACTAGGGAATCTTGCAAGTCCTAGATGCCTAAAGTCTATTGAACAGTTATCTTTTATTGATCCGCCTGTGGATCCTTTACCTTCCGTTGTAATACTTTGACATTACTTATATTCGGAATGTAATATATTTATCTTCTGCTTCCGCTGTGCATTTGTATATTGTGCTGTTTGTCTATGATGATGCCAACTACGTCACTATACTCCCCACCGGGCCCACCGGTGACACGTGGAAAATTGGGGTGTGACATGTGAATTGTTATGAACTAAGGTATGCTATTTATAGCCAATGCCAAGCAACATGATCATTACAACACTTACCATCAGTCCAGAGATGATGGGTAGATGTCCCCTAAGTGTTATGGGTCGAGCATAGGGTGCCCATGCCCCATTTGTTGGTTATTGATCGTTCAAGGCTCCAAAAGTCAAGAAAACATCAACATTCTGCATCTGGGCACTTTACGCGGCCCGCATGGGAGATCCCATGCACTGTGACGCGGGCCGCCTACGTTTAAGGAAACAGGCGCGTAATTGAGGTGGCTCGCGGCCCGCCTCAACTTAAGCTTAACCTTCACGCGGGCCGCGAGAGGTTAAGATTTCAGGATTTTCAAATCCTTTTGCAATGATTACAGAATCTGGCCATTAATAACGAAATCTTTCGTAATGATTTACCTGACCTTTCGGTTTTGAAGGGGTAACTTTGCGGTTTGGCCCTCGGTTATTTACCGATAGGGGCCTCGTGTTATTTACCCGCTTTATTAAGTCCCCGGTTTATTTATTAATTATTCAGAAAGCCTTAACTTTCATTGTTCACGCTTATAACCCTTCTCATACGAACTCGAGTATAACTCTTTCGTTTTAAAACGGAACTTTGCGGAATTTATTCAGTATATTCCAGTGAGCGTGTAATACGGTTACGAAGCCTTGGGAACGTTAAAGGGTCACTCAGAGGTATAATTAAACATGTTGACACAGTTAACCCCTGTAGCTCGTAATCTCTCACTTTCTTCCGCGTTTCGCTTCCGTACGATTTATGATTTATTCGTTTGAAGGTACAAGCATTTATTTAGGGTTACTATGCAGTATATTACCCTTGTTGACATTTATAACCCTCGAAATTATATACTTTCAAGGTTTGTCAAAATTAGTCCTTTATTTATTATGGATGCCACGTGTAATCAAATGACACGTGTTAACACATCATTGGACACAAAATTTCGAGGTGTTACATGATCTGATTTAAAGCTGAATTCAGAGGTTTGAGATAGCTCACTGTTGTCCTAGCCATGCAAGACATTTAATTGGAGCAAAAGGAGGTGGCCACAGCTGTTTACAACTTGAAATTCGGACTAAATTTGCAATTTTCGCGAAAATCTGATACTGGTGGTCTCACGCGGCCCGCTTCAGGTATCCCAGGCGGGCCGCCTGGGGTTCTGCAGTCCCAACAACTTTCAAACTTTGGTAGCTTTGGTCCCTGAACTTGCACGCGATGTTTCGGCTGCTTATTTTGACTCGTAAACCCCCAAACTTGGTTTTTAAGAACCTTAGGACATTTACCAACATGGTAATGTCCTCGGATAACTTCGACGTTGACGCTTTTAACCCCTAAAGTACGGTTTTGGCCATAACTTTCTCATACGTTGACGAAAATTCATGAAATTTTTACCACATATTCTAGTGAGTATATTTTAGCATTATAAAGCTTCGGGTCTGCCAAAAGTTCACTCAGAGGTATAAATTCAACATGTTGACACTTTTGGCCCCTATAGTTTGCAATTCCTCACTTTTGTGCAATTTCCTCGTCGTATGACCCATGAACCATCCGTTTAAGGTTATAAACATTATGTAGGGTTATCATAGAGTCTATTTATCCATTGTTGACACTTTGGACCCTTACGTTCCATAGTTTTCACTGTTTGTCACTTTTAGTCCCTCTAAAGTATGTTTTCACATACCGGAACCTTATGACACGTGTCAAGACATTATTGGACGTAATTTTTCGAGGTGTTACATCCTCACACCCTTAAAAGAAATCTCGTCCCCGAGATTTACTGAAACAAATGGGGATATTTCTCTTTCATCGTGGATTCCACTTCCCACGTATATTCGGGACCTCTACGGGCATCCCATTTGACCTTAACAATAGACACGTGCTTCCTTCGAAGCTTCTTTACCTGTCGATCCTCAATCGACAAAGGTTTTTCAACAAATTTTAGACTTTCGTCTATGTGTATATCTGTGTGCGGTATAACCAGTGATTCGTCAGCGAAACACTTCTTCAAATTACAGATGTGGAACACATTATGAATAACGCTAAGCTCTTCAGGCAAGTTTAACTTGTAAGCGACTGATCCGATACGTTCGATAATCTCGAAAGGTCCTATGTATCTCGGGCTTAGCTTGCCTTTCTTTCCAAATCGCATCACACCTCTCCAAGGTGATACTTTAAGCAAAACCTTATCACCTACATCGAAGTGAAAATCCTTGCGCTTAGGATCCGCTTAACTTTTCTGCCTATCCCTGGCAGCTTTTAATCGATCGCGAATCTGAACGATCTTGTCTGTCGTCTCAAAGACGATATCTGGTCCTGACAGCTGGACATCTCCAACTTCTGCCCAACAAATGGGCGATCTACACTTTCTACCGTATAGGGCCTCAAAAGGCGCAGCCTTTATGCTGGAATGGTAGCTATTGTTGTAGGAGAATTCAATCAGTGGTAGGTTCTTATCCCAACTACCACCCAAGTCGATCGCACATGCACGAAGCATGTCTTCCAAAGTTTGAATAGTACGCTCACTCTGACCATCAGTCTGAGGATGATAAGCCGTACTAAAATTCAAACGAGTGCCCAACGATTGTTGGAAACTCTTCCAAAAATGCGACGTATACCTCGTATCTCTATCAGAGATAATAGATACAGGTATACCATGCAGCGCTACAATCTTATCGACGTATAATTGAGCTAACATATCTGAGCTATACGTCTCCTTGATGGGTAGAAAATGAGCTGACTTAGTCAGTCTATCTACTATGACCCATATGGTATCATTTCCCTTTTTCGTCTTCGGCAACTTGGTGATAAAATCCATTGTCACCATTTCCCATTTCCATGTGGGAATTTCAGGTTGTTGAAGCAAACCTGACGGCTTCTGATGTTCAGCTTTGACTTGCGCACAAGTCAAACACTTAGCTACATGCTCAGCTACTGACTTTTTCAAACCAATCCACCAGTAGTTTGACTTCAAATCCTGGTACATCTTATCAGCTCCAGGATAAACAGAATATTTAGAGCTGTGGGCTTCCTGGAGGATAACATCCCGAAGTCCTCCATAAGCTGGAACCCATATTCGTCCGTTTAGTCGTAGCATTCCATCCTTGTCGTAGGATAACTGCTCCTCGGTTACTCCTAACTTTTCTGCAGGATAGTTAGCTTCCAACACAGCTTCCTTCTGTGCAGCTAACACCCTTTCATTCAGATTATTTCTTATCTCAATGCGCTTGGCATTGATTCTGATTGGTTTCACCCTTTCTTTTCTGCTTAAGGCGTCGGCAACTACATTGGCCTTGCCTGGATGGTATCTTATTTCACAATCATAATCGTTCAAGGTTTCCATCCATCGCCTTTGTCGCATGTTCAATTCCTTCTGATTGAACAGATGTTGAAGACTCTTGTGATCCGAATAAATTATACACTTGGTTCCATACAAGTAATGTCTCCATAGCTTCAATGCAAATACAACCGCACCCAATTCCAAATCGTGGGTGGTGTAGTTCTTCTCGTGCACCTTCAATTGTCGAGAAGCGTAGGCAATGACTTTGCCTTTCTGCATGAGGACACAGCCCATGCCAGTATGTGATGCATCACAATACACCACAAATTCCTCTATGCCATCGGGCAATGTCAATACTGGAGCATTGCTCAGCTTCTTCTTTAGAATATCGAAGGATTCCTGCTGCTTAGGGCCCCAATCGAACTTAATCTTCTTACGGGTCAATGAAGTTAGGGGCGCAGCAATCCTTGAGAAGTTCTCGATAAATCGCCTATAATATCCTGCCAATCCGAGGAAACTGCGAATCTCAGTAGGCGTCTTCGGCTCCTGCCAATTCATGACTGCTTCTACTTTAGCGGGATCTACTTGGTTACCACGCTCGCTTACAACATGTCCAAGGAACTGGACTTCTCGAAGCCAAAATTCACACTTCGAAAACTTGGCATAAAGTTTCTCATGATGCAGAAGCTTGAGAATACAACGAAGGTGTTTCTCATGGTCAGCTTGGCTCTTCGAATAGATAAGGATGTCGTCAATAAAGACAATGACGAATTTATCTAGATAGGGCTTGCAGACACGATTCATGAGATCCATGAATGCGGCTGGTGCGTTAGTGAGTCCAAAAGGCATCACTAGGAACTCGTAATGTCCATAACGAGTCCTAAACGCGGTCTTGTGCACATCTTCATCCTTGACTTTCAATTGATGATAACCTGACCTCAGGTCAATCTTGGAGAAGTAGCTTGCTCCTTGCAACTGATCGAACAGATCGTCGATCCTGGGTAACGGATACCGATTCTTGATAGTGACCTTGTTAAGCTCACGGTAATCGATGCACAGACGCATCGATCCATCCTTCTTTTTAACGAATAAGATTGGCGCTCCCCAAGGAGACGAGCTAGGTCTAATAAAACCTTTAGCTAATAAATCATCCAACTGCGTCCTCAACTCCTTCATCTCCGTTGGTGCCAATCTATATGGTGCTCTTGCTACAGGCGCAGCGCCTGGAATGATATCTATTCGAAACTCCACTTGCCTATCTGGCGGCAAACCGGGTAGCTCTTCAGGAAATACTTCGGGATATTCCGAAATAACAGGGATATCCTCAATCTTCGGCTTCTGCTCATCGATGGTAACTTGTGCCATATAGATGACACATCCCTTCTGCATGCATCTGGATGCCTTGAGCATGGACACTTGCTCCGGCAATCCATGTTGGGTATCTCCTTGGATAGTAAGTGACTCACCAGACGGTGTCTTTACTATTACTTGCTTTCTATTGCACAGAATCTGGGCTTGGTTACTCGACAACCAATCCATGCCTATTACTATATCGAATCCAGCTAGCTTAAAGGGAAGCAAGGATAACGGGAAAGAATGATTCCTAATGGATATAACACATCTATCTAGAACAGTCGAGGCGGTTTCTATGGTTCCATCGGCTAGTTCCACCTCATATTTCACGCTTAAGGTTTTAACAGGAAGGTTTAGCAATTTACAAAACTTATCATCTACAAACGACTTATCAGCTCCTGAATCAAATAAGACTCTAGCAAAAACATCATTTACAAGAAAAGTACCTGTAATGACGTTGTCATCAAGAACTGCTTCCCTAGCGTCCATTCTGAAGACTCTCGCATTAGTCTTCTTTCCATCGTCGGCCTTTTTCGCATTCTTTGGGCAGTTGGGCCGAATGTGCCCTTTTTCGTTGCAACCAAAACAAGTTGCATCCTTCATTTTCTTGCAATCCACAGCTTTATGATCTGTGGACTTGCAGATTCCACATCGCCTTTCCTGAGACTGGGATTTAGACTCCTGCCTGCATCTCCCAAAATGATGCCTCCTACAAACCTTGCATCTGGGTTTCTCACCCGACTGATGATCTCCTTTCTTAGATCCCGACCCTTTCCGGTGGTCGTTGTTCCCTCTGTGTCGTTTCTCAGACCTTCGTGAGGTGTCATCCTCACGTTTCCTTTTGTTTTCTTCTAAGCTCTTAATAGCTCTCAATCTTACCACATCCTGAGTGAGGGAGAGGGATAGATCAGCTACGGATCTAAATGTCGTAGGCCTTGAAGCCTTGACGCTTGCCTTTATCTCCGGTGCCAGACCCCCAATAAATCGTGCGATCCTTCGCGGTTCCGGGGTCACCAAATACGGCACTAAACGAGACAAGGTGTTGAACGTAGTAAGATACGCTTGACAATCGAGGTTTTTCATCACTAGGGATACAAAATCCGACTCAATTCTTTCGACCTCATGCTGCGGACAAAAATTCTCCTTGATCATTGCTACAAACTGATCCCATGTCATGCTATACAGAGCGGTCTTACCAGCAGCTTGTAGAAGTGACTTCCACCATGCTAACGCATCTCCCTTGAACGACTGGGACACGTACTTCACGACGTCCTTATCAGCACACCCGCTGATATCAACCACAGTATCCATCTCATCAATCCACGTCATACAATCGACGGCTCCCTCCACCCCAGTGAAATCTCTGGGTTTGCAAGATACGAAGTATTTGTACGTACAGGACCTGCTGTGCGTATCATGCTTCAGCTTGACTTCTTGCTTAGGAATACTGCTGTGGTTAGAGGAGTGATTATCCTCATCATTCTTTGGCTCACTCTTTTTAGATGGCGGCTTACTATGAGCCCCTGAAGGAGTCTTAGGCTTAACATGCGATACTGTTCGGGTCCTACTCTGAGTACCGCTAGATTCCCTGAACTGCCTATCCATAGCCTTGGCAACAGCATTATCTATCAGTGCTTGCAATTCTTCACCAGTTACGTGAATCCTGGTATTATCTGGGTGCTCCCCAGAATGACTGTTGGTTTCCTCCGATTTGGCCATTGTAGCTTTAAGCTACAATAAAGGACAAGGTCTTATTTAGAACCTAACAGTATTATCGTTCTAGACGATTTATTAACCATGGTATCAAGAACCTTAGCAGTTAATTTAATAAATTTCATTCAGGCTCTTATTAGCAATCAAGGAATGAAAATATATATATTGGCACCATAGGCCTAGTCACTTTGGACAATTACTAAATTATAAATTTAGATTTTTATAGGATTATAAATTGTATAATTAAACAAATAATCCTTTACTAGACAGAGAGTCATAAACCACAACTGCCACTATATGACATAGTCATAACCCGTAGGTATCAAGTCATTAATAGACTTGTATACAGATATAATCTGTAGATAATTTATTAAAAAGGGTGGCTTGTGTGATTTTCAGATCACGCTTAGCCAGGAATGTTAACATGTTTACAGATGTTAACAGAGAATTGAATCTTTTCAACCAGGTTTTACCATTTTGGCTAGGCCTGTTAATAAGGCATTCAAGCTAGGTTATACCTTACTAAGATTCTTATAAAATGGCAAATCAAATAAAAATTGATATTTTCCATTATTGAATATTAAATTCATGCACATAAATAAAATGAGAAATTAAAATTAACCATTTTAAATTTAAATAAAGTAACTAGTACATCTTTGCCCTAAACGGGACTTTAATTCAAATAACATGAATAACATGTCCGCGCAGGGGCTAAACAAATAACAACAACTAAGCAAAACAAACCCACGCAGGGGTTAACAGAACAACATACCCACACAGGGGTAGAATAAGGGAAATATACCCACGCAGGGGTAGAGTACAGGAATAAATGCCCACGCAGGGACATTAGTAAATGAGATAATAATAGAAGGATTCAATGATCCCTCTTACTCTTACCCTTGAGCAAATCAAACATCTTCTTGAACATGCCATCGTTGCGTCGGCGATCAGCTCGCATCTCATGTTGCAAATCACGTCGCACATTGTTTATTCCTTGCAGGATTTCCTGAACCTGCGGTGGCGACATCATAGGTGCCGGCGGTGGCGGCTGATACTGCTGTGGCTGGGATGGCTGCGGCTGCTGATATCCCTGAGGCGGGAATCCAAAAGTAGACTGCCCAGCAGGCCAAGTGCTTCCAAATGGGACTTCAGGCGGAAGAGAGCTGTAGTTTGCAGCTTGCCAATAAGGGTCTCCTGTGTAGTCATAGCCCTGAGGGTAAACCTGCTCAAACGGGTTGAACTGTGCTGTGCTAGCGTAAGCCGGGATCGGCTCTCCATAGTTCTGCGGCGGCAGAGGCGGAATAGGTGCTGAAGTAACCTCCGATACGGGATGCGGAGATTCTCCCATCTCCGACTCCTCGTCTAGCGGCGAGTAGCGGCTGCTACCAACGTGTGGAGGGGTGCCTATGCGAATCCCTCCGCGCGTAGACATACGCGCGTTCGTCCTTGGCCTCTGAGGCGGAGGAGGTAAAACTGGTGGTGGTGGTGGCGACGGAGTGATCACGTCGCGCCAGAAGGCCTCAGATAGGTCCTGCTGCAGAGGCGGCTGCTGAAGCTGCTGCTGAGAGTGATGCTGCGAGCGCACCGGTGAACCATGGTGAGACTGGAGCATCGGAGAGTTGTGGTGGCTGGGGGTGTAATACCAATCGTGCAGCCTGAACCTCTCCTCATAGCTGTCTACACCATTGTAGGGTGATCCCCTAAACGGTGACCCATCCGATATCTCGATGGGATGGTTGGGCGTGCCTGACGGTGGCAGTGAAGGGTCCGTGTCCTCATCAACCTCCATCTCGTGACCACCAGAGAAGTGGTCTTCCGGTCCTAGTGGGTTATGACCCACCGGTTCGTCCAAATAAGCATCAGGGTTGTACAGACCCTGGTAAACTGGTGCTGGGTATTGGTGAGGCGACTGATGAAGAGGTATATAAGATCCATGGGAACCATGGGACCCATTTTCCGAGTGGGGCCCAAATGATTGGGGTAGTGATGGCGAAGTGCTCAAGGATACCGAGTGTCTAGCCGGCTCGGTAAATGATCTCCAAAGATCATTAGCTGCGGTGTTGTGCGAAGCTGATGGAGCTCGCCTGTGTGAGGGTCCTGCCTCATGGTCGTGCGATGTAGCGAATCCTCCTCGTCCTCGCATACGTGGCGGCATGATGATCCTGTAAAAATCAAACAAGTTGCACAACAAAATATATAAGACAATGCAATTGATAAATAAAAATAAAATAAACGAAATGTTGAACATTTCCTAAGTTCTTTGTCTAGACTCGAAAATCGAGGATTGTGCAATTGTGTAACTGAGATTAAACACAAAAGGATAGTGTTTAATTCACTCAGCGTTGGCTCTGATACCAACCTGTCACACCCCGATTTCCACGTGTCACCGGTGGGCCCGGTGTGGGGTACAGTGACGTAGTTGGCATTGTCATAGACAAACAACACAATATAATAATGCACAGCGGAAGCAGAATAGATACATTTCAACTTTAATTAAAATGACATAAACCGAACCGAACGCAAAAAGGGCGTTACGGGTAGCCAAATGAGTCAAATGCAAGTTCCCTGAGATAATATGCTTTAAATATGATATAAAATCAGTAAGTTATGTTCTATATTGCCCGGAATAATTTTAAACTCAATTTATGCCTTAGAAGGGCATTTTGGTCATTTAAAAGATAATAAAAGAGTCAAATTAGAAATCTGAGTTTCGGGTCTGGTTTATACAGTAAATATACTTTATTTAACATGTTATATCAGTAGGGTATGACCCATATACCAAACTTAACATTTAAAATCAACTATGCACCGTAGGGGTATTTTAGTAATTTCACAAGGGCTAAAAATGCCAAAACTGGAAATCTGAGTTCATGTACTTATACTTACTGTTATTATATGAAAATATGCTAAACACATCAGTAGGTATAAGTCTTATATGTTTAAAACGAGTATAACGCTTACTATGCGCTTAAAACGCAAAAAATGCGATTTAGAGCCGTTTCCGGGTTTATATATGAAAGCTGAGATTTTTATATTTCCAGAAGGCTCAAAATAATTTTATTTAACATATAAAATCAGTAGAAAAAGGTTTCGGGTCAAAAGAATGTATAAAACTCATTTTATGGCTTAAACGGTCAAAACCGACATAAACCGAAATAACTAAGCGATCTAAGATACGATCAGCCAAAAATTAATTAAAAATCATCTAAAATCCTAAAATATTATATAACATCAGTGGGTAAAAAGTTTTATATCAAAACGTGGCCAGAAATAGGTTATACGCGAAAAGGGCCGTTTATGTAACTTTAAAATATAGTTTTACGCTAATGGCCATAACTCAAAATCTGGACCACCAACTGATCCGCAATTTTTGGTGCGAGTTTATATATTAGAAATAAAGATTTCTACTCTTTCACTTTTCCAAAAATCACGTTTTATATCAAAAAGGGCAAAATAGTCAACTTTTAAGCATAATCGGAAACATTCAAATGAATCGGCTAAGCATAGACTCAAGCAACAAAATTCCAGAAAGTTTTACCAAAATAAAAATGGTTCAAAATACTCTCCAATACAGATCTCAAACATGCATGTACGAATCCGAATCGATAGTCTACGAAATAGTCGTTTTATAAGACTTTCGGTTCTGATTCGTATTTTTACTAAGGATTGTCGAGTTTATTATGATAAAACATATTCTTATATGTATTACAAGTTATTTATGATGATCAAACAGATTGCATGTCCTTTACATTACCATCTAAGCTTATTTTTGCAAAAACAACTTCTGTTGACTTTTTAGAAACAAGTTTGACTCGACAATTTGCATGCATATAATGGGAATCAGAGAATACCCTTTTGAGGGTTTGTTTCCCACATAAATACCAACAGATTTGTGGTTTCAATTTGAGAAATGACTGAGTAAAACTCGTTTAATCAGAAAGTCAAAGTATAAGAACAATCAGTTTGACTTTTACTAATAATCGATGCAAGAACGAATTAGAGACTGAATTAGAAGCTTACAAGAGTCCTATTGATGCTTAGCTAACACTAGGAATCGGCCTTGATGTCCAGAAATGCTCCAGAAAGTCTTGAGAGAGTTCTTGAGAGTTGAGAGCTTCTTGATCAAAATGCAAATGCCCAAGAAATGGTCTTTTGATCTGATTTAAAGCTGAATTCAGAGGTTTGAGATAGCTCACTGTTGTCCTAGCTATGCAAGACATTTAATTGGAGCAAAAGGAGGTGGCCACAGCTGTTTACAACTTGAAATTCGGACTAAATTTGCAATTTTCGCGAAAATCTGATACTGGTGGTCTCACGCGGCCCGCTTCAGGTATCCCAGGCGGGCCGCCTGGGGTTCTGCAGTCCCAACAACTTTCAAACTTTGGCAGCTTTAGTCCCTGAACTTGCACGCGATGTTTCGGCTGCTTATTTTGACTCGTAAACCCCCAAACTTGGTTTTTAAGAACCTTAGGACATTTACCAACATGGTAATGTCCTCGGATAACTTTGCGCTCAACCGAAAAGTCATGAAATTCGACGTTGACGCTTTTAACCCCTAAAGTACGGTTTTGGCCATAACTTTCTCATACGTTGACGAAACTTCATGAAATTTTTACCACATATTCTAGTGAGTATATTTTAGCATTATAAAGCTTCGGGTCTGCCAAAAGTTCACTCAGAGGTATAAATTCAACATGTTGACACTTTTGGCCCCTATAGTTTGCAATTCCTCACTTTTGTGCAATTTCCGCGTCGTATGACCCATGAACCATCCGTTTAAGGTTATAAACATTATGTAGGGTTATCATAGAGTCTATTTATCCATTGTTGACACTTTGGACCCTTACGTTCCATAGTTTTCACTGTTTGTCACTTTTAGTCCCTCTAAAGTATGTTTTCACATACCGGAACCTTATAACACGTGTCAAGACATTATTGGACGTAATTTTTCGAGGTGTTACAAAAGCACATTATGCTTAATCACGAAGTCAACCCTTAATTACGACGGTTTGACTTTTACTTAATTAGCTAAGCTAGAAAGGATTAAAGAAGGTTAAGGACACTTACGGTCCGTAAGCGATGGTCAGAAGACAAAATTTTGCAAACTTTAAAGTCTTGACCATGCATTTCCACTTCTCCGAATTCAGGCTTTGTTTTGCAGATGTGGGCCATCTTGGCCAGCCATTGCATGCCTTACCTTTTCTTACATGTTCCCCATTCAAACTCATATCATTAAGGAACTTGAAATTGACGGAGATTCTCATAAATTGAGTTTTGGACTCTCAATTACTTGGCCAAGCTAGGATAGCTATATAAATTCTTATTTACAAAGATTTTATTTAGATTAGGAGTAGTAACAACCTATATTTCCGGAGTCCATGACAAAGATGTAACTTCTATTTATTCGAGGGCAACCGGTTATCATATGAGATGATCATCAATTGATTTAAGGATCTTGGGATTTATAAAAATGTCGGGTCGCTCAGAGGTGATTTAATAACGTGTCGCCCTTGGGTCGTTCAGCGGTATTTTAAATACATGACGCCCCCCTTTTTTTAGAAATCCTACCACATATCTCCTTATTTAAATCTGGTTTCTCTGACACGTCTGTCACACATGACACGTGTCTTTATTCTAATGGATAGGAATTTTCGAGGTGTTACATGAACACATGTTCATCTATGAAAGAAATATGAAGATTTTTGGTTTGTCTAAGATAGAAAGGGATTTACTTAAATGTATATGGTAGTGTTGTTACAATGAGAATGAAACCTAGAGTAGTGATCAGACTGGTCAGGCAAACGGCTTCAAGGGTTGAGATATGCCTAACGTAGGTCGTGGGGTCCCCCACGTTTGCAAGACGTGAAGAGAGGTTCACTAGTTATGTTTGTTATTTGCTCAAGATCCTCAGCTGAAGGATGTTCAGCCTTGGATTCAATAGCAAATGTATTGTGTGTGTTGAAATGAAGAAGAGAGACTTGTTTGAAACAAGTTCTCGAAAGACAAGAAGGAAGATCAGAGATTCGAGGAAATCAGAGCTAATCTGGAATGTCCTGCATGTATTCAATGAAGTATCTTATATAGAGAAGGAGGTTTCTCAAAGGAGAAACATTTGACTAGTGAATCCTGCTTGCAGTGGAGGACTTACCCTTTTAGGGGTTGAAGCGTTTGGACCTGCGGATAGAAGAATACACCCTGTGCACACGTTTTGCTTTTGCGGCTGGGAGAGTTGTCTAAGTAATCAGTGAGGTGACTGATTATTGTACACGTGCTGTTCACCTTAGTTCTCGGGCTTTAAACTTTTTAACCCTTCAAGCTACTCTTAGTTATTTTATTGAGGCTTGAGTTACCCCCGTTTTCAGCCCCCCAAGTCAGAGGTTTTGGGGTGTAAGCACAAATACTTCTGACTTTTTTGTGCATTTGTTTTGTTCTGCTTGAAGGCTTCAAAGCTTGAAAGCTTGAAAGGTTCACAGTGGTTGAGATTTTTGGTTTTTGAATTTTGACGAGACAGTTGATGTGACTAGTGGCAGTTTCTTGTCAGGCGGCGGTTTAATAACCTACCATGTAATGATAACCTCCGTTTCTTTTATTTTATTTTTCATTTATCACTTAGAAGAAAAAACAGCTTCTACACAAATTCTCTCAAGTTCACTCCTTTTTCTCCTCCTAGGTTAGTTTTGATTTCCATTTTTCTGCTTACTTTCTTTTAGTATGGGTGCTCGTAAAGACTTAGCCAAATCGTTTTCTCGATTAACCCAAGAAGAAGTAGAAGCCTTTTGTTTAGAATGGGGGATTGGGTTGAGGTTTAAACCGGTTGCACCTGGTTGCGATGTTTCTATTGATCAACGTCCTCCCGGTTCTGTTACCCTGTATTGCCATCACTTTGAATTTTTGAATCTGCGTCACCCTTTTTCGAATTTTGTGTTGAATATCTTAGAATATTACCGTGTTTCGTTTGGCCAGATCCATCCTCAGGGTCTGGCTAGGGTTCTGCATTTTGATGTTTTGTGCCGGGCTTCCGGATATGATCCAACCCTTTTGTCATTCCGTCGCTTTTTTCGTTTGGCCAAGAATGGTGACTGGTTCACATTCGAAACATCCCAAGTCGACACCTGTTTAGTTTCGTCCATGGTTTCCAGTCTTGGTGTTTGGAAAGACCGGTTTTTCTGGGTTTCAGATGAAATTGTTCCTTTTAAGCTTGTTTGGAGACATTCGGATGCTGTTTTGAATGAACCTGAACCCTCTGCTCTTGAGATAATACTCGCTTTCTTGAAACTCTCAAGGAGTGCCCTTCAAGGGTTCGTCCCTTTCCTGAGCCCTTACTGGTGTTATTGGGCCTTAGTAAGTTGTGGGACAAATCTGATCGAGATCCAGTGCTTATGAGAGATGGGCAGGGCATGCATTTGTCTTGTTGCACTATTATGTTCCTATTTTTTGTTTGCTTATATCCTTTATTTGTGTTTGTTTTGTAGCTATGTCTGCACTTGATTTTGTTAAGAGCGATGACACCTCTGATGTCGTGTTTGGGGATGCTGCAGCTACACCTGGTGAAGATGCAGTTGCTAGGGGTTCAGAGCATAGGTTCGAAGGTTCTGGTTATGTGAGCGTTCCAAATGTTAAGGGTTTCACGAAAGTTCCGGGTTCCAAGGTTTCTGTCCGTCGGTCAAACCGTCGTTTAAAAGGTGCTGATCAACCCTCTGATTCAGAGGCCATTGACATAAGTGATGATATTGAAGTATCCGCGGAGCAGGTTACTGAAGGTGGTGTGGAGAAGGGGAAGGAAAAAGAGTTGGTGGTTTCTGGGAAGAAGAAAAAGTTGGTTAAGAAGGGTGCTACTCCTGCTATTCAGGGTTCATCGGGCAAAAGCGTTGAAGGCTTGGAGGAGCCTGAAGCTGAAGAGGTTTATGTTCCCAACTGGGGTGTGAAGGTTGGGGATAGCTTTAAGGATCCTGCTGTTTGTGCTGATGTGTTAGCCCATTTTTCTCCCCCTAGTATTCGAGATGCCATTTCAGAAATGGAAGGTGATCATTTTATCTCAAGGTTGATGTTGAGCTCTTGCAACCTTTCTTCTCTTTTGGCTGAGGGTGTTACCCGTTTTGCAAAAGGAATGCAAGAGTATGAGGAAGTTACAAAGAAGAAAGATAAATGAAGGCCTCCATGGCTGCGATGAAGAAGGAAGTTGATGGGTTCTCAAAAAAGGAGGAGGCTTGGGTGGAGAAGGTTGGTGAGTTGAACAGGAGGCATGAGATTGAGATAAATGACCTCAAGAAGAGTTTTAAAGCAGACAAGTTGAAATTGAAGGCTGATAGGGAGGCTTTAGATGTTCAAAAGAAAGCCTTTGATGAAGAGAAGGAAGGTTTGAAGGCTTCAGTCGCTCAAGCGATCGGTGATAACCAGTGGCTCATTGAGCAAGGCTTTCAACAGGTTGTCACTTATCTCGTTCATTCTAATGAATTCAACTCTGCTCTTGGAGAGGTTTTATACCAAACTGCTGAACTATGGGAAACTGTAACACCCCAAAAACGGGTTTGGTAATCAAACCACGTTAATATTAATGACTTGGTAAAATACCGTTAGTGGTAAAATTTAACCCGGTAAATATTAGGACTTAAATAAATAATCCTAATATTAATTAAAAGGTGAATAAAAGCTTTTAAGGAAATAAAAAGGATAAAAGGCCCGAGTTAACGTGACCTAAAATAAACTTAGTCATAAATATTCCAGAACCCGCTAAGTTAACTAAGAATATTAAACCTAGTTAATAATTGAGAATATTATTGAAAATAATTAGGTTGTGACCTAATTAATAACTAACCAAACACGAGGGACCAAAGCCGGGTAACTTGAAAATGGAATTATAAACTTAAAAATAAAACACAACACACACACACAAGAGTGTGTGTGTGCATGCGTGAGATGGAGCAGGAGACAAGCTCCATGGGAGCTAACCCTAAACTCAACAAATTCTTCAAATTGATTGAAGGCCAAACTCGGATTTGAATGCGTAGAAACGATCACCAAGTCAAGGGGATCGTAAGGTATGTCGAATTTCTAACATTCATGAAGTTGTAAAAATTTGATAATAATCCTAATCGCGAATTAGGCATGAATTAGAGAAGCTATGGCTAGATTAGTGATGTATACTTGCTTAGGAAAGAAACCCTAAGTGAAAATCATACATAACATGCTATAGATTGATGAATTTTGTGAATTAACACACTTAGAAAGTGGGTTTTGATGTTATGATGAAATAGATGATATAGATATGCTTAGAATCATCATGCATGGTAAGTAATCAAGAAATACTTAAACAATTTGCAAGTTTGAGTATTTGATCATAAATGATAGTGGTGAATTTTGATGTTAATCTTGGTAAAAATAACTAGTTATGAACTAGTTGTAAATGTGTAAAAATGTATGCACATTAGGTGTTTGTTAAAATGCCTAAATGAAAACTAAAGTGTTGAAATTAGAGTGAAAATGTGTATTTGAATAATATGGTAAGTTATGTGAAATATGAAACAAGAAGAGTTCTAATCATCATGTTGATTTGAACTAATGTTGTAAATCATGTGATCGAAAGTAGTAAACTTTAATAAGCTAAGTTAACTAATCATGAAGTCGAATAGTAGTTTCGACTTATGAAATAAGTGAGATGGAATAGTCGTGAATAATTATGACTAATCTAACCATCTTACAATTTACAATGATAGTTTGACGATTAACAAGCTAGGTGAAAGCTTGGGAACGAAGCGGGTCAAACAAAGCAAGAATGACGGAAAAACATAATTTGGAAGTAAGGTAAGTATGGCTTACACTAGTCTTTTATTTTAGAATATTCTCTTATCGTATTAGTTACGAATAAGATAAATACATAGTTGAGGTATAATGTTTTGGCGTGTAGACGTACGGAACAAGATAGTCGAGCATGACAAGAAACCATGTTGATGGGTTAAAAGGAGT
Organism: Helianthus annuus; assembly: GCF_002127325.2. Lineage (NCBI taxonomy): Eukaryota > Viridiplantae > Streptophyta > Magnoliopsida > Asterales > Asteraceae > Helianthus > Helianthus annuus. The sequence goes on from NC_035446.2 coordinate 3,271,923, forward strand.
TAAATCGGTAATTCGATCATTTTATGACAAATGGAAAATGAACTTTTAAATGGTTACCTTATAGGGTAAACCAAAACAAACAATAAGGGTAAAACGGTAAATTGGTCACGCGTCGACCATAACTATTGGTTTTAAAAGACACTTATGAAGTAAGCCTTAATAGGCCGAAAAGTGTTAAGAAATGAATTATGATATGTGCGAGGTGTTATATAATTTAGATGTATATTTAAGCCCTTTTTACACTTTTAGCCAAGTTTTAAATTTATAAAACACGATATTTACTAACACTAAACACACATATGGGCAAGTGCACCCATCGTGGACGTAGTATAGTGTTGGTAAGAAACCGAGGTCGTCCAAGGACACAAGAGCTTTTAGTACCGGTTTATCCTCAACGTCTAATCAAATCAAAAAGTTAGAAAAAGTTTTAAACTAAGAAAATAAAAACTAACTAAATGCTGAAAAATAAAAATAAAATAAAAACAGATAGACAAGATGAATCACTTGGATCCGACTCGTGTGTTAGTATAACCTTTGATTATTTTCACACTTTTGCACTTGTTTAAGAGATTATCTTAGTTATTGTAGTAGGCCCCTCTTTTGAAGGCGACGTTACCCTCAACCCAGTAGTTTGAGTCAGCAAGGGTACAATCCTAAAGGGTTGGATTATTGAAAGATAATGAATTAAGTTATTAATGCAAATTATGGTAGGCCCCGCTTTTGGCGGTGACGTTACCCTCGACTAAGTAGTCTGAGTCAGCAGGGATACAGTCCTAAATAGCCGGGTTATAGTATTAATAGTAGTTAACTTATGAGGGGGTCAAAGAGTTTGGATCCCCGCCATCCAATACCTATGGGCATTGAAGGAGATCCTACTAAATTTGACCCAGGTTCCTTGCAGGACCTCTAAACGCTGAACAAGGACAAGACCCTTACCAAACCGTTCCCTTAACCCCCGACCAGGTAGCCAACATACCTCCATATAGACCGTGGAGATATGAATGGTGAAAATCTTTTATTTTATACAGACAGTAAAATAATGCCAAGACACCACGGACAAACGATAAGGAAAGATCACCTTCAACATAAGCAATTAGTTATTAAAGTCATTAATACAAAACCAAATAAAAAGTGCAAAAGATTAAAAATAAAAAGTATTATACCAAACACTTGTCTTCACCAAGTGATGTAAGAGACTTAGGCAAACATGGCCTTGATTGTCAAGAACTCTTACGATCAATCTTGGATCCCGAGACGACTCACACACTCTATGATGGACAATGGATGATGGTGGTGGATGATCGTGTTGTGATGGTGGTGGGTGGTGGATGAAGTGTGAGAGAGGTGGTGTGCCAAGGGATGAGTTGAAATGAAACCAAGCACTGCTATTTATAGGCTGAACAGAAGGCTGGGCACGGCCCCGTGTCCGCTGGACACGCCCCCGTGCCTGTCTGACACTCTCTTTCTTCATTAATTGTAATTCGCAATTACAATTAATGTGCCTGCTGTACTTTCGCCACGCCCCCGTGTTCATTGGACACGACCCCGTGGTGGGCAAAAGAAGCTTCTATAGGTTTGTCTTTTCTGCTGCTTCTTAGGCACGGCCCCGTGCTGGCTGAGCACGGGGCGTGTTCAGTCTCCTGCTTTCTCTATTTTGCTTGGGAGGATGCCGTTGAGGGGTCGGGCAGTCCACTTGTGTTCCTTTTCTTGTATTTATGTTAGATTTAGCTGTCTTTTTGCTTCTTTTGTGAATTTGAGCTCATTTCATCCTGAAAATACAAAAGGAAGACAAAAACACTCTTTTTCCAACATTAGTACTTAAAAAGGGTTAGTTTTATGCCTTATTTTATGTAATTTATATGTTGCATTTTACACACATCAAATTATAAGTAAAACGACCGCACGATGTAAATTGGAGCGAGTCATATAGTCGAGATGAAAATACATGTCATCTCGCTAATATAATCGGTAATTTAGACCAAACGGGTCAAAGGGTGAAGATACCACCTTTTGATAATAGCGACTAATGATTCTTGTCGAGTTATATGATTTCAGGAATAAATGTAGAAATGATATTTGCATCGCTATTATTTAGCGAATATTATAGCAAGGCATTAAAAACAGGTCAATACATTGACCCGAGCCAGGTATGTGTAATAGAGTAATTATTCATTTAGAACATAAGGTTCAATGAGCATTAAATGAAGTCTTAGATAGACAATGGGTTACTTAAATGGGTAAATCGAATGTTTTAAAAGAGGTTCGTGGCGTTTCGAAAAGCATAATGACTTTTCGAACAAGATCAAAACTCAAAAGAAGAATTATGGGTCAAACATGCTCTCAAAAGGCCTTGTCGTAATTGAAAGACTAAAAAGGACCAAAACGCGCTTGTTAGCTAATTCGAACAAACAACCTTCAACGGTTGTTTGGAAACGAGTATTATGATTAGGTAAATACTTGGAATAAGTATAGAAGCTGAAAGAGGTATTGTATTAGTCAAATGGCACTATTTGAGTTTTTGCCATAAAATAATGATTCGAGAGGTAAAATTTAGTTTATATAGATCACCACATTAAACCCACCATAATATAGTTGTGGTGGGAGATTATAGGATAAGAAATGTGGTGATGGAATGTTAGAAGCAATCGAAAGCGATTTTAGGCGCGAAAGTGCTTAAATACCCTTAACGGGTCAAAATAAGCATACGAGCGATAACGGGTTTAAAATTTTGTAATAAACCTATGATTAGAACCTAAAATAGTAGATAACATTGATTTGAAGAAGTGTATGTGATATAGGAATCAAACAAATACGTTTGTTTGATAAAATGCGTAAACGGGTCAAATTTTTGTAAAAAGGTACTAAGCCGAAGCCATGAAAGTTTCAAAATTTATTAAGCCGGATGTCGGATTTTAACTCCATATGATGGAGAATCAAATTACAATCATGTAGGAAGAAACGGTAGGTCAAACGGATAAGCGGATTGAAAGATACGGAAGTTTTCGTGTCAATAAACGGCAAAATGGAAGAAGCTGATGCAGGGGCCACCGTAACTTACGGTGGGTACCGTAAGTTACGGTGGAGGCTGAATTCTTTACGGCAGTTCTCCCCTGCCTTACGGTGGGGATATGTTATAACAGGGCTACCGTAAATTACGGTGTCCACCGTAATTTACGGTGGACCCTGTACAAAAATGTATTTTTGATCAGTTTCGTTTCTCGGACTCGTTTAGATACGTTTTAAATCCCGTATGACTAAAGCATTTCATGTTTTTATGAAATGTAGGTACTTTGTGGATGCCGGAAGAAGATCAAGCTCATCGAAGAATAGAACACGAATAAGACTCATGCTTCCGCACTTGGCCTCGTCATAAATTTTAGATGACGAATCTGACTACGTTATGTCAAATAACTTTTGATTTGCGAAAAGTTTTAACAAACTCATATTTCCAATGTATATGTAATCTTAATTACATGATTGTTTTCGTAAAATATACGTTAAACCTTGAATTATAAGAACGGGTGTTACAGAAACATCCGGGCCTTATTGCTGGTTTTAAGCTTCACGAGTCTGGTCAGGCCTTAGAACAGTCTCCCATGTTTCGTCTTGATGCTTCCGGGGTTTTTAAGGAGTCTGTTCAGCAGATGGAGAGGTTGACTTACCCATATGTAAGTCAAGTTGCAACTTGTTTTGGTAAACCTCTTTCCGTCTTACAGGAGTTGAAGCCGACTAGGCTAAATGAAAAGGTTTGTGCTGAAGTGCTTGATTACCTGTCCAAGAAGCGTTCTCATTCAGGAGATAGTGAGGAAACCTTTTCAGAAGATGCTGATGTTTCCAAGGAAGCAAGCCTCCAAGGTTCAGCGGTTGGAAGTGATGGTGGTTCGAAGGCCAAGAAAGCGAAGAAGGCCAAAAAAGGTAAAGGTAATGGTTCCGGGGCTTCTAAGCCTCCTTCTGATGTTTGAACAATACATTCGTAGCTTTCTTAGTGTCACACCCCAACCGATGGCGGAATCATCGGGGCATGGCACTGAGCGAAACAGATTGTCCAGAGGTTTCCACAACAACTATTAATACAAATTCAGTTTAAAGTGATACGTCCCATACCGAATCCCGAATAAATAACAAGTTATTACAGATAACATCCAAACAATTTAATCCTATTCCGACAACTCAGATTTAAATTAGACATAAATATAAAATATTGTTCAATGCCCCTAAAGACCCAGACTGACAAGATCTACAGACAACTATGCACTAGCAGCTTGTTCTTGACAGACAACTATTTGTTGGGGGCCTCTAGAGACTTATTCTAGCTTCACTTCCCTAGCAAGCAAATACCTTAAACACCTGTCACATACGTTAAAATAAAGTCAATACATAAAATGTAAAGGTGAGCATACAAGTTTGATAATAGCATAATAGAGTTCGAATAGTTTATGCATAACCAACACGTACACAGAGGAAAATGAAGTATGTTAATTATCGACATGGACCTATCGATACCAATGACTGCGGGTTGACCGTTCGAGACGGTTCGCAATACATGATTACCACTGTAATCCATGCAAGTAATTGTCCTTAACAACCCCCGTGTGAACGGGTGCTGAGTCCAAACTATAGTACTACGTCGTTAAGGCAGGTAGACAGCATTCCACATGTAAACACAATCAACAAGCATTCACTTAGTCACGTAATACATGCATATTGGTTAGCGTTCAAATAGTTTGAGTAGTGTGATCGATTGCGTTTTGATGTGCGTGAAGTGTGTTATATAATTTTGATGAGTATTTAAGCCCTTTTTACACTTTTAGCCAAGTTTTAATACCAATGACTGCGGGTTGACCGTTCGAGACGGTTCGCAATACATGATTACCACCGTAATCCATGCAAGTAATTGTCCTTAACAACCCCCGTGTGAACGGGTGCTGAGTCCAAACTATAGTACTACGTCGTTAAGGCAGGTAGACAGCATTCCACATGTAAACACAATCAACAAGCATTCACTTAGTCACGTAATACATGCATATTGGTTAGCGTTCAAATAGTTTGAGTAGTGTGATCGATTGCG